>NC_134875.1:124322983-124567983 GCF_049852395.1 Peromyscus maniculatus bairdii | reverse complement strand
TGGGTCTCTGCATCTGTTTCAATCAGTTACTAGATAAAGCCTCTCTGATGACTATTGGGGTTTTCATCCATCTATGAGTATAGCAGAATACTGTCAGGCATCATACATTGACATTTTTAGCTTCAGTCCAATTTGGCTCTATCCTAGGTCTCTGGGTCATCCAGGCTCTGGGTCCTGGCCCTCCAGGCAGCACCAAAGGTGGGCTCCCTCTTGTGGCATAGGTTTCAGGCTGGACCAGTCATTGGTTGACCACTCTCACAATTTCTCTGTCACCCTTACCCCAGCACATCCCATAGGCCTGACAGACTGTAGGTTGAAGGTTATGTGGCTGGGTTAGTGTCCCAATCCCTCCTCTGGTAAGCTTGCCTAGTCATAGGAGGTGGCCAGTTCAGGCTACTCCATCCACCATTGCCAGGAGTCTTTAGTTGTGGTCATCCTTGTAGATTCCTGGGAGTTGCCCTCGCACCAGGTTTCTACCTGACCCAGAAATGCTCCGCCCCTTTCCAGTCTACTCTCCCACTCCATTCCCTGTCCTGATCCTTCATATTCTCATCCATACCCACCCCAAGTCCATCCACTAAATCTATTCTATTTTCCCTTCCCAGAGAGATAAAAGCACCCCCCTTGAGCCCTCCTTGTTACCTAGACTCTCTGAGTCTGTGGATTTATAACATAGTTATCCTTTACTTTACAGCTAATATTCACCTATAAGTGAGTACATGTTTGTACTCACTCACTCATGAGTGAGTATATGTTTGTCTTTCTGGGTCTAGGCTACCTCACTCAGAATGATTTTTTCTGGTTCTATCCATTTGCCTGCAAATTTCCTGATGTCATTGTTTTTAACAGCTCAGTAATACTCCATTGTGTAAATTACCACACACAAAAGAAAAGATGTTTTCCCATTCTGTGGGCTGCAGTTTTGTCCTTTTGACGGTGTCCTTTGCCTTACAGAAGCTTTTCAGTTTCATATGGTCCCATTTATTAAATGTCAATCAGTGTCTATGCTATTGGTGTTCTATTCAGGAGGTGGTCTCCTGTGCCAGTGTGTTCAAAGCTATTCCCCATTTTCTCTTCTATCAAGTTCAGTGTATCTGGATTTATGTTGAGGTCTTTGATCCACTCGGACTTGAGTTTTGTACAGGTGATATATATGGATCTATTTGCATTTTTCTACATGCAGACATCCAGTTAGACCCCATCATTTGTTGAAGATGCTTTCTTTTCTCCATTTTATAATTTTGGCTTCATTGTTGAAAATCAGGTGTCCATAGGTGTGTGGATTTACATCTGGGTCTTCAATTCAACTCCACTGATCCACCTGTCAATTTTTATGCCAACACCATGCAGTTATTATTATTATAGTTCTGTAGTAGATCTTGAAACCAGGGATTGTAATACCCCTCACAGTTCTTTTATTGTACAGGATTGTTTTAGCTATCATGGATTTTTGTTTTTCTATAGTACGTTGAGTATTGTTGTTTCAAGGTCTGTAAAGAATTGTGTTGGGATTTTAATGGGGATTACATTGAATCTGTAGATTGCATATGGTAAGACTGCCATTTTGATTATGATAATCCTACCAATCCATGAGCATGGGAGAGCTTTCCATTTTCTGATATCTTCTTCAATTTCTTTCTTCATAGACTTGAAGTTCTTGACATACAGGTCTTTCACTTGCTTAGAGTTACATCAAAACATTTTATATTATTTGTGGCTGTTGTGAACAGTATTATTTCCCTGATTTCTTTCTCAACCTGTTTATCATTTGTATATAAGAGGGCTATTGATTTTCTTTAGTTAATCTTGTATCATGCCACTTCACTAAAGGAGTTTATCAGCTGTAAGAGTTCCCTGGTAGAATTTTTGGGGTCGCTTTTGTATATTAACACATCATCTGTGAATAGAGATACTTTGACTTCTTCCTTTCCAATTTGTATCCCCTTGATCTCCTTCAGTTGTCATATTGCTCTAGCTAGAACTTCAAATATTATACTAAATAGATATAGAGAGAGTGGACAGCCCTGTCTTGCTTTTGTCTTTATTTTAGTGGAATTGCTTTGAGTTTCTCTCCATTTAATTTGATTCTGGCAATCAGCTTGCTGTATATTGCCTTATTATATTTAGGTATGTTCCTTGTATCCCTAATCTAAGACTTTAATCACAAAGGAACATTGAATTTTGTTAAAGGCTTTTCCAGGATCTAATGAGATGATCATGTGGGGTTTTTGTTGTTGCTGTTGTTTCATAAATTTATTTATGTATTTATTTATTTATTTTATATCACAGCCACAATTTCCCCTTCCTCCTCCCCTCCCAGTCCCTACTCCTCACCCCTCCTTTGTTCCCACACCCCCAGTCTTCTCCTCCTCCATTTTATTTAGGAAAGGACAGGTCTCCCATGGGTATCAACAAAACATGGCATATCAAGTTGCAGTAAGAATAAGCACCCCCCCATGTGCTGAGCAAGGTGACCCAGTATAAGGAGTAGGGTCCCAAAATCCAGTAAAAGATTTGAAGACTGCCCCTGTTCCCATTGTTAGGAGTCCCACAAGAAGACCAAGCTACCACTCTTGGGCATATACCCAAAGGATACTCAATCATACCACAAGATCATGTGGGTTTTTTCTTTCAATTTGTTTATACTGTAGATTACACTGACTGATTTTTCATATGTTGAACCATCCCTGCATCTCTGGAATGAAGCCTATTTGATCATGGTAGATAATCTTTTTGATGTATTCTTGGATTCAGTTCGTGAATATTTTATTGAGTATTTTTGCATTAATGTTCATGGGGGAAATTGATTTGTAATTCTCTGTGTTGAATATTTGTGTAGTTTGTGTATCAGGGTGACTGTGGCCTCATAAAATGAATTGAACAATGTTCCTCTGTGGTGGTATTGTGTTCCCCAAAATATTGTGTGCTAATAAACTTATCTGGGGTCAGGGAACAGGACAGCCACAAGGATAGGCACAAGGATAGGCAGTGGTAACACACACCTTTAATCCTAGCATTCCAGAGGCAGAAATCCCTCTGGATCTCTATGAGTTCAAGGCCACATTGGAAACAGCCAGGCATGGTAACACACACCTTTAATCCCAAGAAGTGAGCCTTTAATACCAGGGAGTGATGGCAGAAGGCAGAAAGATATATAAGGCATGAAGACCAGAAACTAGAAGCATTTGGCTGGTTAAGCTTTCAGGCTTTGGAACAGCACAGTTCAGCTGAGATTTATTCTGGATGAGGACTCAGAGGCTTCCAGGCTGAGGAAACAGGACCAACTGAGGAATTGGCAAGGTGAGATAGCTGTGGCTTGTTCTGCTTCTCTGATCTCCCAGCATTCACCCCAATAACTGGCCTCAGGTTTGATTTTATTAATAAGAACTTTGAAGATTCATGCTACATTCCTCCTGTTTCTATTTTGTGGACTAATTTGAGGAGAATTCATATTAACTCTTCTTTGAAAGTCTGGTAGAATTCTGCACTAGAAACTTTTAATAACTACCTCTATTTCTTTTGGGGTTATAGGTCTATTTGAATTGTTTATCTGATCTTGATTTAACTTTGGTAAATGGTATCTATCAAGAAATTTGTCCATTTCTTTTAGATTTTTCAATTTTGTGGAATACAGGTTTTTTTTTTTTTTTTTTTGGTTTTTTGAGACAGGGTTTCTCTGTGTAGCTTTGCGCCTTTCCTGGAGCTCACTTGGTAGCCCAGGCTGGCCTCGAACTCACAGAGATCCGCCTGGCTCTGCCTCCTGAGTGCTGGGATTAAAGGCGTGCACCACCACCGCCTGGCGGAATACAGGTTTTTGAAATATAACTTAATGATTATCTGGATTTCCTCAATTTCTGTTGTTATGTCCCCCTTTATGTTTATGATTTTGTTAATTTGGATATTCTCTTTCTGCCTTTTGGTTAGTTTGGATAAGGGTTTGCCTGTCTTATTGATTTTCTCAAAGAACCAACTTCGTTTCACTGATTCGCTGTATTGTTCTCTTTGCTTCTAGAGCCAGTAAAGAAACTGTCTTTATTGCAAAAAATGGTTTTCCATCCTGTATCACATCACTGTCTTTACCTGTAGTTGACCATTTAGGAAACAAGGTCAAGAGAATTGCCCTTTCTAGAAAAGGACAAATATCTGGATTCCTCCAACCTCTAACTCAAGTTTGTTGATATCACCAAGCATAGAAGGTATATCAGGAAAACCACAAAAACCTAGGGTTTCATCTACAGATTAGAGGCCCACTGATTTCTCTGGTTGTTCAAGGTCATTGAATGCTCCAGGGAATGCTGTTAGTGGTTCCCTGGACCAAGAAAGCCAGGAAGATGTATAGGAAGCCCTTTCTGTGTGGAGATTGAATTGTAGCAGGGCACTTGGGGAACCACACTGGAAGCCTGCCTATTTTTTTCCATCCTGACAGTAATCTTGAATGCTTTCAAAAGGCCAGCAGAACTGACTCTGAAAATACCTCAATGACTTAATGTGAAACTTGGGAGGAGGAAGTCAAGGGAAGCTGTGACACACACCCAGTTCCAGTCAGGCAAACCTGATGCCCAAGAAAGCAGCAGAAGTCACTGCTAGCCCCATCAATGTCATCTTGGAGCTGTCAGTAATCCAATGCTTACCTGTCCTGGGTGTCAAGTCATTCACCCCACCTGGAGAAAAGGCTGCTTTAGCCTCACTGCATGTTTGAAATGTCAGAACCAACACGTAAGACTACTACTTCTCAAATCTTTCCATGGAAAAGTGGCAGCAAGTTCATCACTATGTCTAACTGCAAATGCAGTGTTACCATGGCAAGACAGCTAATTAGTACGCAGAGGGGAGCAAGAGAGGAAAGAGACCCTTTAATTCTCCAGTTCTGATTTCCACTTCTCATTCACTGGCACCCAGGACTTTCCATGTAATTGCCCAGGCCACCTGAGAAACACCACACATGGGATTGTTAAAACTGTGCCTTATTATGTATTACTTGTGCTTCAGGTCTAATCCCATTGTGGCCTATATGTATAAGGATTCCTTGATGATTATTTTCCCTCTACCCACACTCCTTTCTCCACCTTCAAGCCAGTGAGATGTACAAAGAAGTTTCTACTTTAAGGACAGAATTCTGTGGAAAATAAAACTGAGTATCCAAGTATATACTGTCTCCAATAGCTAAACTCAGTTTCAGATGAAGCAGCTTCAAAACCCCCAAATAATGCATGTAGCTATTGCTGAGACAGTTGGGTGTATTTATCTCCTACCATTCACATTTGACTCCCTTCTAGCCCATTCTGTCTTCTGCTCAATCAACAAACCTGCTAACTTTGCTTTGACCCAGCCTCAAGTTCTTTTCTATGGTATATATCAAGCATCTGTATGCACCTGAGTAGAGGCCCCAAGACTTGATGGGGACTCCTGGGGCTACACTGCCAGCAAAGTTGACTTGTACCTCTTGTTAATATTTCAGCCTGCAGGTCTTAAGAGACATACAGTAAGCAATGCTGCATGAAACCAATCCAAGCATCTCATTTAATTCTTTTTGCAGGTGCTTGAGTGCAGAAGGAGAGGCAATGTGAAACATGGAGAATGGAACTGTTCTGACTAGTATGGAACTATGTAGATGGAATCTCTCCTCATCCTGGTAGTCAGCTGTTCCTGGCCTGTTTTACTTACAAAATGTACCACTTTCTCATCATCTGACTTTAGGTGACTCACTTAAGACTCTCAATCTTCAGCTTCTAACCTATAAACCAGAGTATATGGTGGCAATCTAAAAGGTTGTTGTCAAGATGACAATGAGGGAAGCCAGATACAATGCACAGCATGGAGCAAATGCTCAATTTTAGCAATTTTCAAATCGTATCTTTCCCCGAAAGCAACAACTTGTGACTTACCCCTTGTAAGACTTGAAAGCTGTCATTGTTAGGTGGTGGGTCTTGATCTGGGTCAACACCAACTCTAAAAGTCACCGGGGAAGAAGACAAGGAGAAAAACAAAAAGCATTAGCTTGGCCCATGGCAGCCTTGCTGGCTTAGTCAGCAACTATCTTCCCAAAGCAGGAGTGGTTAGCTTCAAGGAAACAAAGGTCATCATGCAGAAGTCAGGTCCACACCACAGCAGATCCCAAAGACTCAGATATTATAAGTACTCCATGCCCTTAGCAAGGCCTCTGGGAAATATGCTGGCAGCTTTCCATCTGCTTTCCTGTACCAAGCGGTCCTCACTACTAAAACATTGGGTTCCTTCTGTTTGGCTGCTTCCTCACTTCTGCCCTGAACTGCTTTGATGCTCACAATATTTTGTTATGAATCTGTAGTAAACATCTGCATGGCCACCAAGAGTCCACCATTAACATTTATTATAGCTTCTTTATTACCATCTTCCCATTTCTCCATCCCACATCTTATTTTGTGATACAAATGAAGCAGTGACATCAATACCTTTCTTCTAACTTCTTGTGTGTATGCTTGTATATGTGCTTACCTGTGCAAACATGTATGTATGCTTGTACATGTGCTTACCTGTGCAAACATGTGTGTGTGTGTGTGTGTGTGTGTGTGTGTGTGTGTGTGTGTGTGTGTGTGTGTAGGCCAGAAGTCAAACTTAGGTGTCATTCTTCAGAAGCCATCCACCTTGTTTTTCGAGATTGGGACTCTCATTTGGCCTAGAAATCACCAATTAGATTTTGCTGGCTGCTCAGCAAGCCCAAGAGATTTGCCTAGCTCCCCGGTGCTGACATTATAAACATGCACCACCATATCCATCTTTTGACATAGGTTCTGGAGATTAAACTCAGGTCCTCATACTTGTACAGCAAACACTTCACTGACAGCCATCTCCCAAGCCTCCCTTCCCCTGACTTCTTTAGTATGCATAAATGATAGAATCTCTCCTTCTTCCAAACTTGAGTCAGGCTTTTTTGAATCGTCCTCCCAACTAGGACTTAACTTTTGGGCTTCTTCCTATTGCTATCACCAAGTTTTATCAAGAATCTTCTTAAACTGGTTTAGACAGAACTTCCCACTTTGATATCTGATCCCCCTCAATAGCTGATGTCCCTGCCACCTTTCAAGTGATATCTAATCTCCATGGCCTGCCTTTAGCAAGAATATCCCCTTATCCCTGATATTTCCTCTTGGCAAATTTCATCCATCAATCCCTATCACTCTTTCACACTGCAAAACTATATCACAGTAGACTCTATGTCAGTCATAGTAATCCTCACTAAAGTCTGCTTGCCTTTTTTGGGGGGAGGGAAGTACAGTTTTTGAGACAGGGTTTCTCTGTGTAGCTCTGGCTGTCCTGCAACTCACTCTGTAGTTTTAACAAGTATCACAATGCTTTCTTGATCGGTATCATTAACTGGAGTCCTGATATGCTTTTAGTCCTTGTGTCCCCACACTCTCATTATCAAAGATGAGCAGAGAACTCACACATTTGAGAGAACATACACATTTGAGAGCAATGAAAATAAAAGGAAAAAGACCAAGTGGCAAAAGTCCACTTACAATAAATTCCTGAGAAGCATTAGGAGGACAGTTGTCTTAGCTTTGTCATACCCTACCTATTGCTAAATGCATCTGTTAATTGTTTATATCCATACCTTCCCCCATTCTGAGACAGAGCATTGTGGCACAAATAACATAGATAACATGGAGCAATGGGAGGGGAGAGAAAAATAGACAATATATGGACAGCATCATAAAATGTAATGGAGCTTCAAGCTTTCAGCAGATTAGACCATTATAAGCTTGAAGAGGGATGCTTTGCTGTCCAGTACAAGAATGTCCTAGTCCATCAAGCAGACACTGGACTGGACATACAAAATCCTAAGTACATACTTATTTTTCTTCTTCTTCCCCATCACCTATAATACCTGGGATCTTTCTAGAGAAAAGAGACTACATGTAAGTAAGGGCAAATGATAGCACAGATAGACCCAGCCTCTCAAAGCCAACCTTTATTCTGTCCTATCTCAAGCTTGCTAACCATTTGCACAAGGTATGTGCCCCTGGGAATGGGGACAGAATATAAGGAAGCAGCTACCTCATTTTGTGTTAGAGGCAAAGTTTTAGCCACAAGATGAATTCACATACCCAGTACATGTTTGCATCCAGGGCCAGGTAGTGTTCTGGACACTTGATAAAATCCTTTACTGAACCTGGTACCATATACTTCACTGTGAACCTAAGACCAGATGAACTGCTTGCACTGAATTAGACAGACTTTGCTCTATGCTAGAGGCTATTTCCAGGCAGAGAATTCTGGCATCTGAGATCTTACAACTAAACCTTATCCAGTAATGTCTGAATATCAAATCTCAAAGAACTATATTTTGACATGAAAACCATTTACTTCAGGGGTTCAACTGCTGCCCATAAGGGTCACCTAAGATCCTTAGGACACATAAGTAATCTAATGTATGAAAGTGGCTGGAGGCAATTGCATTAGGAACTCCTAGTTGTTTTTAGAGCCTCTTAACATACATTCCATACAGAAACATCTTCTAGATGGTGTTCTGTAAGGTATCCATGGTAGCATTTATAAGGCCAATGGACAAGAATATACTATTATACCTTATGAAGCAGCACAAAAATACTTTGTGCCAGACAAATCTACTGAAAGGGGGCTGCTGGATGAAGACTCAGAGGTGCAGTACAGTACCTCTCAGAATAGCAGGTGGCATGTTGTCCTCAGTCAAACCACAGACAGGCTGCTAAAGAACATAGGGTAACTGAGAATATGGGACTTCAGATCTGCCATTAAGAATCCCTCCTCTCTTTCTTCCTATTCCCATGGGGTCTTCATTTATCATGATATCTCTTTCCTTGTTCTCCCACTCTTTTCCTGATCCAGCTGGGACCTCCCGCTCCCCTAAGCTCTCTTTCCCCTAAACCTTGCCCTTCATTACCCCCCTTCACATCCAGTTTGCTCATGTAGATCTCATCCATTTCTCTGTCATTGGGTAATCCCTGTGTCTTTCTTAGGGTCCTCTTTACTAGGTAGCCTTCCTAGAGTTGTGAATTGCAGTCTGGTTATCCTTTGCTTTACATCTAGTATCCACTGGATCAGGCCCTCTGGATAAGTGAGACAGTTGATCAGCTTGAACTATTTAGAAGGCCCCCAGACAGTGGGACCAGGACCTGTCCTTAGTGCATGAGCTGGCTGTTTGGAGCCTGGAGCCTATGCTGAGACATTTTGCTCAGCCTTGGTGTAGGGAGGAGGAGACTGGACCTGCCTCAACTGAATCTACCAGGCTGAGCTGAATCCCCAGGGGAGACCTTGCCTTGAAGGAGGTGGGAATGGGGGATGGATCTGGGGTGAAGGTTGGGGGATGGGAGGAGGGAGGATGGGGAATGTGTGGCTGATATGTAAAATTAAATTAATTATAAAAAGAATCCCTCCTCTCTGCACTGAGGACTGTGCAAGAAGTTTTCTGCTGCTTCTTTTTTGTTGTTGTTGCTGTTGTTGTTGTTTGTTTTTCAAGACAGAGTTTCTCTGTGTAACAGCCCTGGCTGTCCTAGAACTTGCTCTGTAGACCAGGCTGGCCTCGAACTCAGAGCAATCCACCTGCCTCTGCCTCCTGAGTGCTGGGATTAAAGACATGTACCACCACCTCCCAGCAGAAGTCTGCTTCTTAAAAGGCTTCTCTATCAGTACTGGTAAAGCAAACTGAATGTATATCAGCCCAGATGTAATGGGAGGCCTACAGGGAACACTGTAACATAATGAGGAAAATAAAATTAAATATAGTAAGAGCTACCCGAGGAAATTTAGCTATAGTCTTCAAATCTTTACTACAAAAAATAAAATACGTTTAACAAAATCATTTTGGTTTGTGGGCACAGAGTAGTCTATGTAGCCTTGGTTGGCCTGGAATTACCATATATACCATTCCCTGAACTTGTAGCAATCCTCCTGCCTCTGCGTCCAGAGTTCTAGCAAAACTTTTTTGTTTGTTTGTTTTGTTTGTTTGTTTTTGGAGACAGGGTTTCTCTGCATAGCTTTGCGTCTTTCCTGGAACTCACTTGGTAGCCCAGGCTGGCCTCGAACTCACAGAGATCCGCCTGGCTCTGCCTCCCGAGTGCTGGGATTAAAGGCGTGCGCCACCACCGCCCAGCCATAGCAAAACTTTAAATTGATTCTATTTTAAAAGACTACTTATAACGGCGAAGATAGATCTATTTTCACTTAAAGCACAGAAGTACCAATAAGACTCATCCATTTACATTAGGCCCATGTGGCTGGGCTAGAATTCCAAACAGAGCCTAAAATATTGCATTCAAAACATTTTATGGTGAACTCAGGAAATTAGAACCATCTTAACTTGACCACAAGCTCATGATGTTCACAATTTGTTATGGGGAAACCTGAGATTCTAAGTCAGTGCTGTACAATTTCTGCCGTCAATATTGTACTACTTTCTGCAGTTCTCTACCTGCAATATTCAGTTATAGCACCTGCTGGCCACATGTGGTCACTGAGCACCAACAGGTAATATGAGTGAGGAGCTACATTTTATGCCTTATTTTTAACTAATTGAAACTTTAAATAATCATATGTGGAGAATAAAGTGTAGATTCTAGAATAAACCCAAGTTCCAGCCAGATTTCCATATTGTCATCACTTTTTCTCTTCTTTTTGCTAACTCTCTGCTTTGTCAGTGCTAACACCCAGATTCCTGTTAGGGTCCTGTAGGGATACAACTCCAATTCCACACAATAAGTTAAACTCTCTTGAACTGAATACCTAGACAATGAAAAGATCGTTAACATCATCAGTATGTGAAATAAGTTCCAAAATCCTCTAAAGTTCTCTTTGGGGAATACTCATTATCTTAGAAAAACGAAAGATATGGGAGAATAAGAAAAGTCTTAATGCTCTGTCCTCAGTAATCACTAGTGAGTGATTTCATTGCTGGCTCTTCAGGAATCTGGTCACTCATATGGTGACAAAAGATCACTCTACTGGTAACTTTTAATTGCATAAAGTGGCACTTGGACACTAAAAAGACCTAGGGTCAGAATTCTACACTAGCTGATTGACCAAATGGGACATCACTAATAAATGGACAGCTTGACAACATGGGCCACCTGAAAGGATACAACAAGAAATATGTAACAATATTTTCACAGTATTTTCTGACAAAAATGATTATTTGCCTCTTGTCATAATGAAATATCAGAAAAATCCTAGTGATAGGACATTCTGTTAAATAACTATCCTGAATACTTAAAAATCAATGTTATAAGAGACCATGGAAACAAAGTGGATTGTGGAAAGAGAGTAAACAGATGTGCCAGTAAACATAAACTTTTGTTGGGTCCTATGTGTGTAAAATTCATGTTGCTTTCCTCAGATGGTGGTTACAGAGGAGATTGTTTTTAGGAGTGAACTGAGGACACCTGACTCTGAAGTAGGAAAAAACGTGACAAATGTTAGTTAAGTGGTGAGTGCAAGTTAGTACTTGGGTATTCACTGCTTCATTCTTTCCTTTTGGGGGAAAAATTTTAATGTCACAGTTAAGAATACTTAATGATACAATTTGATAAAGATACTTAAAAAACACACCAGCCTATTTTCCTGTCTCTAATTAATTAATACAGATGATTTATAAGCTCATTACATTTCAGGGTCTGAAAACCACAAATTGTAAAGATTCATAATATAAGATACTAGAATTTGTAAGTACAGGTAATGGGAAACTAAAGATTCTCATAATTATGCAAAATTTTCTTCTTGATAATTTCAGAAATATTTTGCTGAAATTCTTTCTCCTAAAAGTAATGAACATGGAAAATGTCTCAAGTTTACTCAGACACAGTCACTGAAGTGCTAAGCAATGCAGCCATGTTCAGATCTGGTTGTGTCACTCCCTGGAGACTTGAACTTCTGGAGACAGTCCTACTCAACACCTACTTTTCTTACTTGTATCAATCTTCCATGTGGAAGGTCCAGTCTTCACTGGAGCCACTTGCTATCAATCATATGTCTGAGATGCACAGCGACTATGGGGACTGCCTGGCTCTCCCAGTCTAACTCATGGGGTCTCATGGAGGTACCAACTACTGACTTAAGTAGGAGAATTAAAGAAGGGAAATAAATACCTACTTTCCAGCTTGCCGTGGCTTTATAAATGCCCCCTCAGAAGGCAGACAGGGGGCATGCAAATGAAGGTTATTTTTTCCCATTTGAGAATGTTTCCTTTGGAGTGATTTAATAATTACTTTTCTGGCATCTGGATGTGCCCTTGGACTAATCCCCAAGGATGATACAGAGTATGCTGGGATTCCTATTACTGGGTCCGCCCTTGGATCACAGCCCAGAATCAAACTGGTCTGTGTAAACACGAGTAAAGCAATGGGCCAGGACATTTGGAGTAATGCTAAACAGCAAGAAAAACCAGACATAGACTTTTGATTACAGATTCAGAGCCCCATAAGTCTTAGCTTTCTAAAATTCCTCGGTTTGGCAACTGTTTATAATGTATTTATCTCCTGATTGTTACATTTGGGACATTACAGAAACATGGAGTTTTATTATGTCACATTTCAGCATTCAGATAGACCTAGGCAGAGCACACTGTAACAGACACAACAGTCTTTTCTTCCAGAATGAACTGAATTATCCTTAGTTTCATTAAGAATGAGACAAATGTGGAAATTCTATACCAAATGAGAACACAAAGAAGTCAAGTGGATGTGCTTTTTCAGGAATGGATAAATACCCCAAAGTTATTAACTTTCATTCTAGAACAATAATTTGCCTACCATAGTGTATATTAGTCAGCATTCTCTAGGGTCACAGAACTTATGAAATGAATCTCTCTCTCCACGCGTGTATGCACACACACATATCATATATATGTATATGGATTTATTGTAACAACTTACAGGCTGCAGTCCAGCTAATCCAACACTGGCTAGCTATGAACGGAAAGTCCAAAAATCTAGTATTTGTTCTGTCCCACAGGCTGATGTCTCAGCTGATCTTCTGTATGTGCTGGAAGAAGTAGGCTCCAATGCCAGTGACTTTCTAGCAAGGCAAGAGCAAGCAGGCAAAGAGCAAAAGCTTCCTTCTTCTATGTCCTTCCAGCAGAAGGTGTGGCCCATATTAAAGGTATGCCTTCTTGCCTCAAGATTTGGATTCAAGGCATGTGTGTGTGTCTTCTTGCCTCAAGATCTGAATTAAAGGCCTGTGTTTTCCAGCCTTAAGATCAGGATCTAAGATGTATGTCTTCCTGCCTCAAGATTCAGATAAAAGGTGTGTATCTTCCTACCTCAAAGGTCCAGGATTAAACTACTTCAAACCAAGCAGAAAATCTCTCACAGGTGTTCCCCCCTCATTTTTGGATTATAGTTCATTCCAGATATAGTCAAGTTGACAACCAAGAATAGCCATCACAATCCATCCCTTGTCAACTTGACACACAATCATATCTCCTTATATTGTGACTAATTTCCAGAAGAAAACAATAAGCAGGTTATAATAACACCTAAACATAACTATCTCACATACAATCACAAATGCATTATATATTTAACCAGGTCATAATTATGCCTAACATGATGCAACTATTGCTCATACAATCACAGATATATTATAAATTTATAATAGGTGGCATTGTCCCTTGGGGAACATCTTTTTTAGTATCTTAAATATGATAGCCATTGATATTCTCTTAGTTGATGTTACAACATATGATGAAGTATTCAAGGAAAGAAAACAGAAATATCCATAAAATGCATTCTTAACAAAATATGGCAGAAACATTCATGTCAATTATAATCCTCATTTCTGTAACTGGTCTCATGGACTTAGCTGGTATTTAGAAAATACCTTCCTCTCCTACCTATTCTCTATTTCCTTCCACTCTCTGCAAGCACTTCAGTAGGTCTTGACTCTTTTTCTGGAGGAGCAACCTCTATCTTCATTCCTGACAGGTCTGTGCCCTTTGTCATCCTGTCTGGGTTAGACTGTTGTAGTTTCCCAATGACTTTAATCACAGGACATGGTAGCACCAAGGGATGCCTTAAAAGATCTTCTGCACTCCAGACATAACCTTTTTTACCTCCATTGTGAAGCAGCAATCCAATTTCTCCATGGTAATCTGGATCAATCACCCCTCCTAACCCTGTTATTTCTTTATTAGCTTGTTGACTTAAGGGGATCAGAAGCCCAAAGTGGCCAGGAGGAAGCTGGTTTCCAATTCTATAGAATATGTGTTGTGGCTCTTGGCAGGAGTGCTCACTCTCTGGAACCAAAACTCTAGGTTGCAGGAACAGGAAGCAAAAATTTTCCTAGTAGATCAGTAGGGGTGTTAGTGAGTGGAACTATTCCCTTTTCCATCCCTTGATTCCTGGACCTGCGGATCCTGGCTATGGGAGAAACCGTACTACATATTGGACACTGATTCAAAGCATTTACTGCCTTCCGGAAAACCCTGCCCTCGTCCTCCAGGCTGCTGCCCCCTAATTGGAGCTTCAACTATGTCTTCAAAAGTCCATCACATCTTTCTATCAGGCCAGCTGCTTCGGGATGGTAGAGAACATGGTAAGACCAATGGATTCCATGATCATGGGCCCACTGTCATACTTCTCTGGCTGTGAAGTGAGTTCCTTGGTCAGAAGCAATACTATGTAGAATATCATGATGGTGGATCAAGCGTTTTGTAAGTCCACTGATGATGGTTTTGGCAGAAGCACATGTACAAGAAAGGCAATCCCATAACCGGAATAAGTATCTACTCTAGTAAGGACAAAGCCTTGTCCTTTCCAAGGAGGAAGTGGTCCAATGTAGTAGTAGTCTTATGTCAACTTGATACACAAACTAGAGTTATCTGAAAGGAGGGAACCTCAATTAAGAAAGTACTTAATTCCCATACCATGGGAGACCTGACCCCAGAACTTGGGAGAAATGGCATCACCCCTCACCACAGGCATGGGACAGCTGGTCCCACTGGCATGGGCCTAAGAGAGCCGACTCTGCCCTTCGCCAGAGGGGCTGGTCCCTATGGCCCAGATCAACCAGCTTAGCTACCACCCACACCCACATCCTGAGTCTTGGGTTGGCCCACCCTAACAGATGCCCCATCTATGACCTGCTGGAGTGTGTGAAGGGATGATCCTGCAGGATCTCCATGATTCAGGGCAACAACAGGATATCCAACAGGAGTTTCAATGAGGGCCCAATGATGATGGTGTGCCAGAAAACAGAGGCCTTGAACCAGGCCAATGACTCACTGCAATGAACATTTTGTGGTGGGGCTGATTGGACAAAAGGGTATACTTCATGACACATTGTACTTCCCAATGCCACTAGGATGAATAAAGAGGTGTTGGAAAGATGGAGGAGTGAAGTGGGTTTTTTGTTTGTTTGTTTGTTTGTTTTGCTTTTAACTAATTTGAGGGGTCACATTGCAGGGATGAGGGCAGATATGGATGGTCTGGCAGATGAGTAGGATTGGGGTGCATGATGTGAAATTTCCAAATAATCAATAAAGAATTATGTTTAAAATAAAAAAATAAAGTACTTTTTATTTAACTGGAGTCCACAGTTGAAAGACTTTAAATTTAAATAGAGAGAAAGAGATTTAGGGTTTTACAGAGAATTTGGATTTTAAAAGAGACTAGATAGTTTTTAAAAGACAACTTTTAAAATATTTGAATTTGTAAGGCTATGGGACTTTTAAAGTTTGTTAAATGATTTATATTGTGATGATTTATATTAATGTGTGATCTTGATAATGAACAAGAAAGAAATGGTTATTGTTTAACAGTGATGTGTTTGTGTGTCAAGTTGACAAAGGGTCAGTTGTGCTGGCTAGATTATGTCAATTTGACACAAACTATAGTCATCTGAGAGGAGGGAACCTCAATTAAGAAAATACCTCCATAAGATCAAGCAGTAGGCAAGCCTGTAGGGCATTTTTAAATTAGTGATTGATGGGGGAGGGCCTGACCCATGGTGGGTGGTGCCATGTCTGGGCTGGTGGTCCTGGGTTCTATAAGAAAGCAGTCTGAGCAAGCCAGGGGAAGCAAGCCAGTAAGCAGCGCCCCTCCATGGCCTCTGCATCAGCTCCTGCCTCCAGGTCCCTTCCCTGTTTGAGTTCGTGTCCTGATTTCCTTTGGTGATGAACATCAATATTGGAAGTGTAAGCCAAACCCTTTCTTCCCCTACTTGCTTTTTGGTCATACTGTTTCATTGCAACAATAGAAACCCTAAGATATGTGGTTAATGGATAAAATGCCATGAAAAATCTCAGAAAAAATTAGAAGCATTCTATTTTAACCAGTACTTTTTGGGGATAGTGCCTGGAATAATATCCAGGGCCTCAAGCACATTAAGCATGTATTTTACCACTAAGGCATACCTCTAGACATAAATAATTGAAAAATATATGAATAATCAAGGTTCTGGATAATTTAAGGAATATGAGACATGAATCTTCATAGAAATCTTGAGCATCAGATTATAATCTGAATTCTCTCGTGTTCCAAGTGTGATAACTTAATACTGGCCTAAAAGACCTTCTTCCTTGAAGGCAAGACACTTCAGTAGAAAGGGTTCCTCTGCAACTCCACAAGAAAACATTTTTGTGTGTGTGCATGTGTGTGTGTGTACACACACACACACACATGCACACACACATTTCAACAGTAATAATGCATGCCATTACAGCACATAGCTGGGCACCCTGTCTTCAGGGAGCAGAATATTTTCACAAGTTCTGAGTTCAAACTGATTTTGCATTTAATGTATCTACAGACCAGACCAGGAAAAAAACATGTCAATTGGAGATCTGGAAAGGCAAGAACGAACACTGGAAGTTTTTGCTTTGCTTCGACATCACCATGCTTAAACACAATTTTATTATACACAGTTGGATGTAGGCCAAGAAACAAACTGTGTCAGTGGATACTTGGATGAAGTTTTGTTTATAAAAACCAATGTTGTTCATGTCATCTGGACCATCATGAGAAAGTATAGATATACAAATACAAACTTAAAAATACACAACACTGGCATTTAATTAAGATCAAATGAGCTATGTTCTAGTCAAGGCTGAAATTCAAAATTCTAGTTATCTGTATTAATTACAAGCCTTACTTAACTAGATCAGAAGCAGGGCTTTCAGGGGAAAGTATAGATGCCTCTGAAAATAAGCTGTCCTTAACACTAAATTCAACTGTACCAAATGAAGACATTAATTCAGGCTTTGGGGTTGAAAACACATGGTTCAAAATGTGGGCAGGAAGCACAGAATCCCAATAACACTGACACACCAATCAATATGGAGGGAGAACAGAAAGAATGATTAGAACTGATTTCCCTGTTGCCCATGGAGTGAGGATTGGCACACTCAGGAAGGAAAAAGCAAACAGCAAAGAGAAACCATTCGAGTTAGACAGAAGAGAAAAGCAAAGCCCAGTGAGTTATTTTCTTAGTAGTGTCTGTGTCACCTGAAGTACCGCCAGCGGTGCTCATTCTGGTCCTCTTCGGAGAGCTCCTCCACACCAACTCTGGGCAGCAGAAGAAGGAAATGTGAATATGATGGGACAACACAAGTACCAGGAGCTCTGGCATCTGACCTGGACCATGTCCATGAAGAAAGGCTATCTCACCTTCAAGAGAAATTCATAGTCCCTGTTTTGGTCAGTGCTAGGATGGAACATAAAGTCTTGAAAACACTATGTAAGTGCCAACCATGGAGCTGCATAACAATTTTTGCTTGTCCCCATTCTCTAAAACCCAAGAGGCATCGAGGTTGCTAAATTTAAAGCAGCAATGTTAAGAGCTAGATCAAATGAAGAACAATTGAGAATGATGTTAAACCTCTCAAAATATAACACAATAATATCAGATGAATAAATGTATAGTATATAAAATTAATCTACAAAAATTTCAGGAGTTCATCTGTTTCATAAAGCAAGATAGGTCCATAAAATAGAAAACAGAAAATTGTTCCTAAACAATGAACATATATTTTGGAGTATTTGTATATTTTATACATAGTTAACTGGAAGAACAAAACCCACTATATTACCAAAAAAAAAAAACAATACTTAGAAGACAAAGACAGCCACTGTTTTCTACAAAAGCAAACCACATTGTTCACTGCTTCATTCTGAAGGCCAGGAACCCTACTCTGACTCTTCTTTTTCCTCTGAAGTCTCTGGCTTGAAGTGACCTTTCACTTTCCTTAATGATTTCTGGATTATTCAGACAATATTAAACCTCACAATCATGCTACAATATGGTTTTACAAACTCAGCATTATTGACTTTTGAATCCACAATAACTATTTGTTGTGGGGAGCCATTCTCCTGTGCACTGTGGGATCCTGCTTTCTACTTTCAGGATGCCAACAGCAACAACCCCATCTGCCCCAGGATATGGTAACCAAAAAGATCTCCAGATGTTCACAGATGTCTTCCAGGCAGCAAAATCACCCTTAGATGCGAACACTGCACTAAATCATGTACTCTCGACGGAGTAATGTCATTCCTATGGATGTGAAAACTCGTTCCTGTGGAACATATACAAAAATAACCCCCTAAAACACATATTGGTAAGTTTGAAATTATCCAAAAGCATAAAATATAAAGATATATAGCATACTTCTGATTAAATTTTCACTGGAGCTAATTGGAAAAAATTGAGAAATATTGTGATAGGCAATGCTCAAAATTCTCATTTCATTGTATCCCTTGAAAAATGCAAGAGATCATAACTCCTTGTAAGGTGATACTTTCAATTAGTTGCATGGTCAGAATAAGAATATGCCTTAAGCCATACTCTCTAAATTACTATAGCATATTGAAAAGCTGTAACAAATACCAGGAAAACAAGCCAGGATTTCTTTAATGTAAGATTTATTGTTGCTTGGGTGACTGTAATAATAATATAAACAGCTAAAATTTAATAAGTGAGTACCATGTGTCAAACAGCATATTTAATGAGAGAATTTTGGGGGGTTTTCTGGAAGTAGTGGTGACACCAGGGATAGAAATGAGGGCCTTGTACACACTAGGCTAACATTCTGTCATTGAGTTGTACCCTATAGCTCCTAGTACAAGAATTTATCATCATATTTACTGTAATTACATTTTATCAACAAGTATGATTGTCATTATTTAATTGATGAGAAAACTGAGAGTTAGAGGTAAAATAACTTGCCTATAGTCACAAAGGTAGAAATGGGCCAAGCAGTGGTAATGCACACCTTTAGTCCCAGCACTTGGGAGGCAGAGGCAGGCAGATCTCTGTGAGTTTGAGGCCAGCCAGGGCTACAGAATGAGTTCCAGGACAGCCAGGATTGTTACACAGAGAGACCCTGTCTCAATAAACCAAAAATGGTCAAAATGGTAGAGGCACAATTCCTAGACCTGTAGACTCAGGAACCCGTTATTCCTGCTAAAATACTACTTCTAAGTATAAGGTTGCATCTTTTTAAATACCAACTTACAAACACTGTTACATAAGGAGCCCAGGGTTTCTTCTCATCTTTATTCTTTATGCTATCTTGAAGAGAATATTATCATAAATCTCAGTCTAATAGGATTAATACCAGAGTGTTCTTACTTGCCTTTGAATAATTGCATTACTTCCCTGTGGGGTACAAAGGTTATCTGTTCATGTGGCTAGCTGGATATATGTCTTTCTATTATGTCCCTACCCAGTCCTCACTACCACTTCATGTGTGTACTCCAAGAGAACAGTCATCATGCCAACATAACGTTTTTGGGATACATATGTTCATCTGTTGATATAATTTCATAACCCCTCTAAGTTGCCAAAATTATGTCCTTTGTGAATAACAGCACTTATTCAAGAGACAGAGAAAAATATACAGCTTGTATATTAACTAAAATATTGGAGCATTTCCCATTTTAAAAATAAAAATTTAGACTTATGGACCGAAGTGACCTGGCTTTGGAATTGTAGTTGTATTCATTTTTTTTCTTCATAAACAGACTTGAAGTTAGTCCTGGTCAAGAAATCACAGCTAGTCAGGCATGGTGGCATACATCTTTACCTTTACTCCCACCCAGCATTCTAGAGGCAGGGGTGGGTGGATCTCTGTGAGTTTGAGGATGAGTCTGGTCTGTATAGCGATTTGCAGGTTAGCCAGGGCTATGTGAAGAGACACTGTCAATGGGAGGGAGGGAGGGAGGGAGGGAGGGAGGGAGGGAGGAAGGGAGGGAGGGAGTGAGTCATAGCTAACCTCTAGTTATTTACAGTAGAACTCCAAGAGCTGCCTTGGTCCTACTTCTGAGCAGCTACCTAACCACTCATCAGCAGTTGAAGAAATAAGGAACAAGTAAGAAAGTAAGCTCTGATTCTACTGAGTTCGCAGGGTTCAAAACACCACAATGAGTATCAGGGGATTTCTAAGTTGGTTTAAAATAAGAAATTGGTTACAGAAATTATGTGAGGCCACAAAGTAACACCATAAGCCACAATCCAAGAGAAACTGATCACTCTCATTACCTTATTTTAGAAGGAACTTATTTTGATACAATTTCTGTAAATGTCAGTGTCTATACTTAAACACATCTGGAAAAATACAATGAGCTGGCACCATATGTATTTTTCAACAATAGTACATGTTGCTTCACTCGGGTGTCTAGGTAGAGCTGGGCACAAACAATAAAGATGGAAATAAAATATAGGAGCAGAAATCAGTAAAATGAAAATCAGATAAACAGTGTAGTAAAATTAATGAAATAAACAAGGAATTTTTTAAAAAGCAACAAAAAATGATTACATAAAAAAAAAATCTAACGGCTGGGCTTGGTAGCACACACATAAATCCAGCACTGGAGAGACAAAGGCAAAGGTTGTGAGTTCTATGCCAGCCTGGTTTACATAGTGAGTTCCAGGACAGCTAGGGCTGTATAATGAGACTCTATGTCAAACAAAAAAATAACAAAACCTCTCCTAACAAACCCCTAACAAGTCTGACAAAAAAGAAGATTAGGAATAAAATGTAAAAAAATAATAAAACAGTGGATATCACTGCAGACCCAGAAACATCTAAAGAACAATCAGGGAATAATATATGTCTTAGTTAGATTTACCATTGCTGTGAAAAAACACCATGACCAAAGCAACTTGAGGTGGAAAGTGTTTATTTCTATCACAGTTCCATTTAACAGTTTGTCATCAAAAGCTTTAGGGCTGAGCAAAGTATCCCAGCATAGGCCAGGCTGAGTCTACCAGGCTGGGCTGACTCCCCAGGGGAGACCTTGCCTTGGAGGAGGTAGGAATGGGGAGTGGGCTGGGGGGTGGAAAGAGGGAGGACGGGGGAATCCGTGGCTGATATGTGAAATTAAGTTAATTATAAAATAAAAAATATTTTAAAAAAAGCTTTAGGGCAGGAACTCACACAGGGCAGGATCCTGAAGACAGAGTGCTGCTTACTGGCTTACTTCCCATGACTTGCTCATCCTGCTTTCTTATAGAACCCAGGACCACCAGCCCAAGGATGACACCACCCACAATGGGCTGGGCCCTCCTCCAATGATCATTAATTAAGAAAATGTCTTACAGCTGGATTTTATGGAGGTATTTTCTCAATTGAGGTTCCCTCCTCTCTGATGATGATTCTAGCTTGTGTCAAGTTGACATAAAACTAGCCAAAACACTATGAATAACAATAACTTGACAATCTAGATCAAACTCATAAATTTCACAAACTATCAAAGTTCACTCAATATAAAATATATAATCTGAATAGCCTCATCAATTATATAGTTTAAAGATTTCTGAAAAAGTAGTCTTCAGAACTAGATGGTTCCACTGGAGAATTCTACTAAAAAGTAAAAGAAAATAACACCAAGTATAAAGAAGAGTAGAGAACACATTCCAATCATGTTGTGAAGCCTTATTACCCTGATACCTAAAGCAGACAAATGTGTGCAAAAAAAAGAGAACTACAGACTATACCCCTGTGAACACAGAAAAATTCTTAAGCAAGTATTTGTTCATAGAGTTAAGCAGTACTAATGCATATATTAAAATATATAATATACCATAACCAAGTAGGGTTTACTTCAGAAAAGCTAGACTGGTTCAGTATTTGGAATTGATCAATGTAATCCTCCAGAATAAAGAGCTAAATAAGAAAAAGCATATGATCACACCAACTGATGCAGAAAATGCATTTGTTAAAATCCATACCCAGCCAAGACAAAAATTCTGAGAAAATAAATATGAGGATCAACAAGATGGCTCAGTGGGTAAAGGCATTTCTTGCCAAGCCTGATGACCTGAGTTCTATCCCCAGAACACACATGGTAGAAGAAAAGAACTGACTCCCCCAAAACTGTCACCTGGTCTACACATGTGTGCAATGGTATGTGTGTCCTGCCACAAAATAAATAAAACATAATTTAAAAAAGAAATTAAACTAAACATGAGATAGAAATTTACTCAATATGATGAGTATCTACAAAATCCTTATAAGCTATTATGACCCAATGATGAAAGGAAATATGTCCCTTTTAATTTTAGGAGCTGGGTGAAGATGTCCATTAACACTACTTTTATTAAACATAGGACTGAAAGTCAGCCAGAGCAATAACACATGAGAAGAAAGCCAACAGTACACTGATTGGTTGAAAAGTACAAAATCAAACTATTTCACTTTGAATAATTATGCAGATAATCCAGAAAATTTTATCTATGTAGAAAACCCCAAAGACTATAAAAACAAAGCAAAACACCTCCTAGAACTAAAAAAGGAATTCAGCACAGTGACAGGATATAAATCTAATGAAACTTGCATAGGATTTATATGCAAAAAATAACAAAACACTAATATGAAGAAACCAAAGAAGGTCAAAATAAATGGGGAAACATACTACATTCATGAATTTGAAGACACAGCATGATGAAGATGTTAACCTACCCAGTTGGTAGCATATAAAATACAATTCCTATGAAAAGCACAGAAAGGTTTTGTTTACTTCTATTTTATTCAAATTTTTGAGACAGGGTCTCTTTATATCTCCTAAGCTAGCCTTGAACTCCTGCCTTAGCCTCCTGATTATTGAAATTACAAGCATGCCTGGCTACAGAAAGACTTTTACTTTAGACATAGACAAGCTTATTCTAAAATTTATATGGAATGAAACTAGAATAGCTACAATTTTGGAAAAAAAGAAGTAGTTGCAATCTGTCTACCTGATGCCCAGGCATACTGTTTAACTATAGTCATCATTTTTAGAAAGTCAGACACATAAATTAATGAGCTAGAATAGAAACTGATCGCCAGATACAAAGACAACATATTTCTGACAAATGAGGATAAGTAATTCAATGGAACAGCAGTCTTTTTATTATACCATACTGGAACAACTGGATAGCCATAGACAAATAAGACAAAGCCTTACATCTCATACAAACATTAACAAAGGATAGCTCATAGACATAAATGTAAGTTATAAAACTAAGTGTTTAACAACAAAGAAAAAAGTTTCAAGAGGGTTTGGTGAATTTTTAGACATGGCACCAAATATATGATCCAAAAAAGACAGATTACAACTCTTCAAATTATGACTTCTGATCTACGAAAGACCCTACCAAAAATACTTCAAGCCCAAGCTACAAGAAAGTGAGAAAATACTTACAAACCATGTTATCTTTCAAAACATTAGTATCTAGAATAAAAACATTTCAAAAATCAATGACAACAAATAACTCCAATTATAAACCAAAACAAAAGACTCGAATAGACAGTCATGAAAGAAAAGGATATAAGTAATAGATAAGCACATGAAGAGATATTCAGCATCATTAGCCACAAAAAGAGATGCAAATTAAGATCAGGATGAGACAGTACCACACACCTATTAGAACGGCTAGAGAATGCAAAGCAGCACTACTGAGGATACCAGGAAAGCAGAACCTCACATGCCACTAACACAGCCACTCTGGAAAACTGTTAAGCAGTTCCTTCGAAAATTAAATACTCATTTACTATCTCATCTGGCAAGCATAGTCCTGGATATGTATCTTAGATATATGGAAGCCTACACTGATATAAAAACTTACCCAGAAATGTTGACAGTAGCTTTATTTATAATAGTCATAAACTGGAAACTAGCCAAATGTTCTTCAAGGTGTGAATGGTTAAACAAACCCTGATACATTCATGTCATGGAGTATTATCCAGAAATAAAAAGGAACAGAGAGACTACTGACATGTACAATGGTCTATGTGGATCTCCAAGGCACTGTGTTGAATGGAAGAAAAAGCCAATCTTAAAAGATCATATGCTATATGATCTGAGCTCCTTAATTATAAAAATGACAAAATTATAGAGATGCAGAACAAATTCGAGGCTGCTGGAGAAGGAACTGGTGAGTGTAGAAGGTAAGTGTGATAAAGGATGGAGCTAAAGACATCTTTCTGTTGGAACAATTCTTTACCTTGAACACAGTGGTGCTTGCCAAAAACCTATATGTAATAAAATGGTATAGAACCACACACACATGAACCCACTTCAGCTCTTGGTGTGATACGGTACAATTATGCAAGATGGAAGCACAGGGAAATATGCACAATGTATGTCCTGAACTATCAGTTCTATAACTATTTCAGAATAAAAATTTTGCTGCATAGCTTTTATGCTCTGAAATATTCTGGCTCACATATCAAAGAAACTTGAGAGAGGTTTCCCTAAATTTGACAATTCAAAAAACTCACATGACATTACCAATGAAGAACAGTGAAACTGAGTCTTTTCTAAAATACTAATAATAGCAAATTTTGATCACCCATGCTCCAGAGACTCATTTTTATTTCTCTATGTTATCTATGGACAACATGACCAAATTACATGGTGAAGGGACCAAAAAGTAGACAGATCACAAAGCAGAAAAGAAGTATTACAGGAACTGTTGGTTTTCTGCTCAACAGAATTGCTCACTTCTTACCAGCTCCAGCCTAGCTGAGCCATCACATACTTCTCAGAAAGCTGCCCACATATTCTGCTCTGGGTAAGACTATTTTAATGGCCCACTTTTTGAAAAGATCATGAGGAAGTGCAAAAATGTCAACTCTCTACTCTCAGTGGAAAATAATTTCATTCTATTTGTACCAAATATGTTTTGGGGTTATAAAAAGAAAGGTACTTATGAAATGAAAATGCACATGATTTAATCTGGCCCTGAACAGTAGGGACCTGGGTGACCAGATGATTCCTGAGAGGCCTGGAACTTTTATACAATTTAGGGAGCTGCTTTAAATTACTCATAAAAAATCAAGCATAAATAAGAATATTTTCTGAATATATAAAAGTGAGTTTATGAATAGAATGAGAAATTAATTATGATAGACTTCAATGTTTTCAGAAATTCCTGACAAGTTATATAATGTTATTCAACATTTTCAAAAGTACATGATAAATACAAATATCACAGAGTCTGAGAACATTACAAAAGTTTGTTTATTAGTTGCCTGATAGCCAACAGTTCTTGCCTGAGGGGTCCTTTTCTGATTATTCACTGTGTCCAGGGGGTGATGCCCTCTTTGCTTTGTGTACTCAGTTGGCCCTCCACATGTACAAGCTCTGTGTGTGGAATTCCATCAATCTCAGATTAAAAATATCCCCCAAACTGCTTCTGTATTGAGCATATAGACCTTTTTTCTTGTCATGATTCCCCAAACAATATGGCACTACAGTTGTTGACATAGTATTTACATTGTAGGAAATAGCAAAGACTTTTAGAAATCATTTAAAGTATTTAAGATGATGGGCATGGATTCTGGACAAACACTACCCCATTTTTATAAGGGCCTTGAGCATCTGCAGAGTTTATTATCCACAGGGAGTCTTGGAACAACATTTTCAAACAACCAATTATATAGTTGTGCATATACTGTGATGTTGTAAATGTTCTGTAGGTAAGGAAAGGAAAGAGGTTAGACAATGAGGATGTCTCTCACTGGTACAGCACTTGCCTAGCATGCTTGAAGCCTTGAGTTCTATCACTAGCATCACAATTTAAAAGCCAGATATTTTGCCTTTGTTCTTAGTTACATGATGGTGGGTTATAGTTTTTAATGCATCTTTGAAGTCTATGTTCTTATGCAACTTACTTATTCCTGAGAATATGCAACTTATGCATCTTACTTATTCCTGAGAATAGCAAAAAATAATGAGAAGCCTGGAACTTTTATGCATTTAGGGAGCTGCTTTAAATTACTCATAAAATTAGGCATAATTGTGAATATTTTCTGAATACATAAAGTGAATTTTTATGAATTGAATGAGAAATAAATCATAATAAGACTTCAAAATTTCCAAAAATTCATGGTAAGCTATATAGTACTGTTCAATGTTTCAAAAGCCCATGATAAATACAAATATCAAGGAGTCTGAAGAAGTTACAAAATTTTGTTTATTAGCAGTCTAACAATTCTCTGTATAAGATGAACACCCCTATTCCAAAAATCTGAGTCTGTCAGAAAGTAACTTCACAGGTCACTGAATGCAAAGACTCTCAATCATACACAGGATCAACCACCTGTCTTATCCTCATGCTACTACAAAGAACAAAGGCAGTCTCATCTGATGTCTCAATTTGAATGCCACATGACTATAATTTCTTTCTTCAAGTTTATATTCCCAAGGATGGACTGTGTTTTTTAATCCAACCTTTAGTATTAATGCTAGGAAGTTGAAATTCTAAACACTACAAATTTTATGAGGAAATCAGTCTTTAGCACAACCCTTCTTACAGACAGATGGCACAGTGGACAAGCCTTGGCAAGATTTCCTGAATTCCAGTCGCACCTCATCCTCTTAAAACTCTGTGACCTAGAGCAAAACCGTTGCTCTGTGTCTCATTTCTCCAACTTTAAAATAGAGATTGTTGTATAATCTCAACTATGGGAATGTTGTGAGAACCATATCTTAATATATATGCATGGAAATGCAAATGGCACCTGCAATGCAAGCATGAGTGAGGACCCTGATTGTCACCAAGAAGCCCCTGCCTTGATCTGCAGTCTGAGACATACTAGCTCAGAAATGGCATAACTAGCAGTGGCCAAACCCAGGAATCCCTGCCTACCATCAGTATAAAAGCCTCAGGTAGAAGAGGCTAGTCTCTCAAATCCTGTTTCTCTCCTCTGAAGTCTGTAAGAGCTCCAACTGTCTTCGGCATTCTACAGTCTAGAAGGAAAATAAAGACCAATAGAGAAAGATATACTGCCCCCTTGTGGCTCTTTGGAGAGTGACTCTTCAGGCATTTACATTACCCAAGTGGCTCCTTGATGGGTCGCAGTCACCCTGTGCAGACATGAAACCACAACAGGTGGCCAGAGAACCTCCAGTGATACAGAATACAGAGGCAGAGTTTAACACTTGCATGTGGAAGGCCCTGGAAGTACTCTGGCATAAGGGTTCATTTTATCTGAGGAAAACTGGAGCTCAAAAACATAAGGGGTCAGAGATCAGTCATTACTCCTGCTCCAGTCAATGCCTTTTTGACTATATGGTGTTGTAAATCACAGTATAAAATCCAAATGTTCTTTACAAAATAAAATTCCTGAGTCTGTGTGGTAGTTTGAATGTAATTGGCCCCCATAAGCTCATAGGGAATGTCACTATTAGGAAGTGTGGCTTTACTGGAGTAGGTATGGCCTTGATGGAGAAAGTGTGTCACTATGGGAGTGGGTTTTGAGGTCTTATATATGCTCAAGCCATGCCCAGTGTGCCAGACCACTTCCTGGTGCCCGAGTGATCAAGATGTAGCCCTCTCTACTCTCAGCTCCTTCTCCAGCACTATGTCTACCTGCATGGTACCATGCATGGTGGCATGTTGATAATGGATTAAACATCTGAAACTGTAAGCAAGCTAATTAAATGTTTTCCTTAATTAGAATTTCTGTGGTCATGATGTCTCTTCACAGCAATAGAAACTCTAACTAAGACAGTCTGGGTGTGAGGACACATGCCTATAATTCCAATGCTTGAGTAGTAGAAGCAGAAGGATCAAGGAAAAATAAAAAAAAATCAACCTCAGGTCAACAATCCTCTATCCTGGAAAAGCTACAGACCACACACAAAAGATGTCACGGAGCTATAACAGATGAGGGTTACATAGAAAATAACATCTCTTTTTTACACAGAAGCAAGAAGAGACATGGCATACAAATTCCTAAGAAAGCAAAACTCTATTTGCCTCTTTTGATTTCTGGCTAAGGAGCTTTTTCTGCCCTAGTAAGAGCCAGCTCATCCTAGTTCCTGTGTATGTTGATAATTTTATTTTAAATTGTTTTTTTTAGAATTCATTGATACTTTTATATCCTAAAAAACTCAACAGTCCAAATTTTAATTTAAAAAAAAATCTAAAATGCACCCCCCTACACATACACACTGCTTAAACCAAAAGAATGAAAACCTTTCACAAGCACAGCCTGCACAGCACATTGAGCATTCTCAAGAACTGTGACAACTGACCCATTTAGACACAAAATTGGCTTGGTTCCAAACTGACCTTATATTGAGCCATGACAACATGGGCGTGGTGCCTCCCCCGATGACCCATACAGTGAAGAAGACAATGAGCAGTGTGGTTGTGAACATCATCTGGCGAGCATAGGATGCTGTGTCACGTATGGCAAGTGCAAATGCCATCGCTCCCCTCAGGCCTGTGGGGACCAAACAGGGAGATCTCTGTTGATGAGGGAACCTAATAACAATTCCTCAAATTGCACTGCCACTGTGGGGATAATAAAACTCTAGCCTCATGCTTCAGAGCCTGGCTCCTTAACCCAGGTAGAAGCTTCTTAAAAGTATGGATGATCTTCTTCTAGTTGGGAGTCTCTAACTCAGGCCCCATTTCGAGCCCCGCCCAGATGTTCTGCTGGGGGCTCGGCCAGCTACTCCCATTCCAGACCCTGGCCAAAGAAAGCCTGCCAAGCAGCTGCTCCTCCCCCAGAGGGTATTTAAGGCCCCCTCCCTGGGAGCAGCCTCATGATTTCCCCTCTTCCCCTGAATGCTTTGCTCAGATTAAACCTGGACTTTAATTTGGCTTGATTGGCTTATTGCATCAGCGGAGTTATCCACTACCAGGGGATATTTTACTTATCACTTCTTTCCTTTGGAACTGGCCTTCACAGAATTCCCAGCATGAGAAGAAAAACACAGCACCACTTTGTACAGCACATTCTAGAGTACTAACCACTCTTACTATTTAAATAATTCTCCTGCTAGTGAGCTAAAAGAAAAAGAAACTTGCATAATAACAAGCTCTCTAAGTCTTCTATCTAAATACCACACAGTCAATAGACATGTTGGCTGAGTATGAATATGTTCAAATGCACATTTGTGAAAAACAGGGCAGTATTTTTCTTAGCAAAGGAGGGAATACTTCATGGAAAAGTAAAAAGATAGGTTGACCTATAACAGGATTTTTGAGACAGGGTCTTATTTAGCCCAGGCTGGCCTCAAACTCAATATGCATCCAAGCGTGGCCTTGAACTCCTGATCCTTTTGCCTCCCCCTTCCTAGTTTGTGATTACAGATGTGTGCTGTAAGCCCAGTTGATTATATTTTAGTCATATTTCATTATTTACTAAATAAAATTTATTCTTTATATATATTTCTTTTATATATATTATATATTACCTGAAAACATCATCATGTGTTGAAAATTCCAGCCAATCTTATGCCTTCTGCCCAAGTTGAGGAAGAAGGAGAGTGGGTAGATATGTGCAGCTCTACCCAAGAAGATGGCAACCTGACCACCAGGTGAGGTTAAGGACCCAATAAGTTTCCAGAATGGCACTTCAAAACACTCTGGTTAACCACAGAATTTTAGGAATGCTGTGATACAGGCAGCTGCCCAAAGAAGTCTGAATGCCTGGATTCCCCGTGGAACAATCTCCCAGCAACAAAATGGGAGTCATTTGGTCAACTTTCTACTTCTTAGTTCAATAATTTGCAGCTTATAAACACATTGCTGTAGCTTTTGAACTGGTATTGACAGATTCCTTGATTTCTCTAAAACTGATCCAGAAGTAATCTAAAGTACCATAGCAAGAGTGGGGACTAAACAACACATGCACTATGTTGGGCTCCACTAGAAGGAAAACGATAAGAAAGAAAAATAATTCTGGAGTCAAACTGTAAAAACTTTGCTGGGAAAAAGCCATCAAGCTTCATTTGCAAGAAAACATTAAAGACTTCAATGCCCAGGGAGCACCCAAAAATAGAAGTGAAGAAACCTCCAGTAGTCTTACCACAAAGAGACATTCACTCACACAAATGAACTCAGAGTAAGTCTCCGCCTATGTAGCTTAAATGTCCTTTGGGGATGTAAGAAGTAGAAAAGGATGAATGTGAAAAGGGAACTCTACTGTGAAAAGCAAAGAATTCAGGGAAATCAGTCATCTTTCCCTTGCCAAGTTTAAACAGCACCCAACAGAGAGAGCTGCACAATTCCCTGGTCAGAAAAGGAAACTCGGGCAGGAGCCAGCAAACAGAGAGCTTCCGCCAAGCAATGCACCAGCTGCAGGAGACACAGCTGTTTCAGACAGAAACCAGGGCCAAACTATCTTCTACTTCCTCCAGGGTAAAGTGTAAACTGTTTTCCTGCTCTTTTTGTCTTTCTTCCTTTCCTTGTTTGATTTTGTTTTTTAAAAAAGGAAATGGGTAGTCCTTGTAATGCGTATTCTATCTCAGAGGTAAAGGAAAAATCCTTAAGTGGTCAGCAACCTTTTAGGATTCCCAGAGGATGTGGCTCACCCAGCCAACAGGCCATGTTCTATAAACAAGGCCTTCCTCCCACTATCTCTTCCAGTATGCTGTGCAGGAAATACAAATCAGAGCAATATGCTAAGTCTGAGTGAAGAAAACCTAATCCAACAGATTCTAAGCTGTTCCTCTAGTGAATGTGTGAAGCCACTAGTAGGAACTAGGTAGGATTCCAGTACTGTTACTATCTAGCAGCTAAGAAGGGGTAGCCCCCTACATTCTTGCACATGAAACAAAAATCCCAGAAGAGAAAAATACTGTTTTTAGATAACATTTTAAGAGTTAAGGATTCCCATGAGGTCTCAAAAAGGCAAAACAAAACAAAACAAACAAACAAACAACAAAAAAGAAAAGCAAATGTCTGGCAATAGGGATAGGATCTTGAAATCGAGGGCCATAAAAGTTTACTTTAATAAAAAACAATAGTATCTAAGACCAAGTGAGCCAAACCCTCAGCCAGTGAGCCACTGCTAGGCACTCACATCCATCCTTTCTAAGCCAAGTACCCAAAGTTTCGCCTTTCCAAATACTGTATTCCCAATAGCTGATGTCAAAGAACTAAGTATTTTGTCTTTCCTTTTCCTTTCTTCTTCCTTCCCGCTAATCTTATCTGTTCCTTTTCTCTCCTCTCCCCTTTCCTTCTTGTTTTAGGAAATCAAAGAAGTCTCTGCCACCATAATCCCCAGCAGCAGGGCAGCCTGAGTGAAAGCATGGTCACTATCCACACACACACAAGGGCAGCATGGGGTGTGGCTGGCCAAGCTGGACTATGCAGCTGAGAGAAAGAGAGAGAGGATTGGAACCTTCTAGTCATTAAAATCAGGGAACTTCCTGTGTAACAGTTGACATGGCAGTGGCATGTCAAAAATAATTCTGGGGACTGACATGGTTACTGACTTTTAGATCTACCCAGGACAGAGCTCTACAAAACAAATAATAGCCCATCAAGCACTAGCTTAAAACAGAAAATACTAGAAAAATGTCAGTCCTGGAAATCAAGCTTTAAGAAGCTTCCCCACAAATATCCTGAACTAGAGCTGACCCAGTTACCCATTCAAAACAGAGACAATAATCAAATGATTATTCTTAGTGGTTATACAGCTTTCTCAGCAGAGGTCACCTCTCAGTCTACATTGTGGAATAAGAAAAGGATACAAAAGCACCAATGATGAAAATTGGGCTGAAAACATGCTTCTGGAAGGTGAACAGTGCCAGGCCCATATAGGAGAAGATGAAGTTCTCTGCCAAAAAGTGTAACACCTCAAAAAGCTGCATGAAGAAAGGAAGAGGAAGCTGTGAGCTCTGCACACCTCTTGCTGTGATACCTGGCAGCCCAGCAGGCTCAAGGGCCTCTCTTACCTGCTTGCTTCGACTTCTCGATTCTACTGACAGATTGTTGTATGTGTAATGAGCTTGTGTAATCCCACAGAAAAGGACAGCTACAACACCTGTCAAAAGAGTTTCTAAAAATAAGTGGGAAAGAAGAGGCAAGAAAAAAAAAATTCGACTGACACAAAAATGTATGGCAGGTGAGCCTTGTATAACACCCCCCTCCCTTACTCCTCCCTCCTTCCCTTCCTCTCTTACAGGCCCTGCTGAGCCCAGCAGTAAACCTACCTGTAAATCCACAGGCTTCAGCCAAAAGAAATGTGCTCCAGGACATCAGGAAGAAAAGCGCCGTCTCCAGCAGGGGGAAGCAGTGCAGCTTAGTAAACTTGGTCACGTCAGGACCAGGTTAAGGACAGCAGCTCTGGGCATGGGCAGCAGGGACACTTGAGATCCCTATTCTTTTAACTGGAGCCCCTCTCTAAGGGCCATTCATTCCCTACACCTCCTTGGGGGGTGGTCTTATCTCTCTTTTGAAATGTTATAGTGTCTGGACGGAACTTAAGAGCCCTGAACATGCTTGGCTGGTACTCTACCACTCTTTGTTGTTTCTTTCTTCCTTTTTACCATGCTTTCTTGGTTGTTTCTTTCTTCCTTTTTGAGACATGGGTTTGTTTGTTTTTTTAATGTAGCCTTGGATATCCTGGAACTCACTATGTAGATCAGGCTGGACTCAAACTCAGAGATCCACCAGCCTCTACCTCCCAAGTGTGGGGATTAAAAGTATGCACCACCACACACAGCTCAATTTTCTTTCTTTATTTCAATTATTTATTTTTATTGTATGTACATTAGTGTTCTGCTTATATGTATGTCTGTGTAAGGGTTTCAGATCCCCTAGAAATGGGATTACAGACAGTTGTCAACTGCTACGTGGGTGCTGGGAATTGAACCTGGGTCCTCTGAAGAGCAGCCAGTGCTCATAACCACTGAGCCATCTCTACAGGCCCAAACTCCAATTCTCAAGTAACAAAAATTTTTAAAAAATAAGCTTTCCACGGGCTGGTGGTGTAGCTCAGTGGTAAGTGCTTGCCTACCATGTTTGCATTCCTGGGTTTGATCACCCCACCACCACACAAAATAAAAAGAAACTTTACAGTAGAATACAAGTTACAGTTACGAGAGCCAGAGCTGGAGTGCAGAGTTGTCGTTGAATTGGCACAGAGTGTCTGTCTGAGATAAGGAATAGCATTCTGGGAACAGGTAGTAGGAATGGCTAAACAATACTATGAATGCATTTAATAACTTAAAATGGTGGTGGTGGTGGTGGTGGTGGTGGTGGTGGTGGTGGTGGTGTGTGTGTGTGTGTTACACATGTGCCTGCTAAGCAAGCATATGAAGGTCAGAGGACAACTTGTAAGGGAGTAGTTTTCTTCTACCACGTGGGTTCTAGGGAACCCATCAAGCTCAGGTCATCAGGCTTGGTGGTAAAAATACTTATCTGTTGAACCATCTTATCGGTTCCTGTACTTACTAATTTTAAATTGTGTACTGAGGCAAATTTTATTATATTATCATGATTTTAAAAATTAATAACATAAGGAATACAAAGCAATTGAATTGCATGCTCTAAATGGGTGAGTTGTATAGTAAATGAATTACTGTGATTCTATGAATAAATCTCTGGCTGCAGGCTTGACTGATAGGTTACTTCTTATAGGGCTGGGAAGGCCTTAGGCAGGCCTGACCCATGGATGGGACAGGAAAATAAAAGAAATCTATAACTCCTGGAACAGCAACGAAATGCTGGGGTCTCCTTTTGAGAACACAGGGAATCTTCCTCCCACCACTGCCATTCAATACACCATCAACATAGATCCAACTCACAAATAAGTTCACTGAGCAATTAAACCCTCAGTACTAGGGCCTTTAAACAAAGCTATCTTGATTTGTGCTGTCTGACACAGTAGCTGCTAGCTACTTTTGGCCTCTCAACATTTAAGATGTAGTTAGGCAATAGTCCCTGAACAGCAGATAGCACCAGCAGACTGAAGCTCAAGTGCTGCCTGAGCAGTGGTCACTGACTGCAAGCCTCCTCTGGGTTCCTCAGGCTCTCCATCCCCTATAATTAGTGTTCCAACTGGGCTATATATAAGAAAGGGAGAGAAGCAGCAACAGTAAGGACAATGCAAAATCTAGAGTTGAACTCACCATTTTTAAAATTTTATTTAGTATATTTTATGTTTCATTGATTTATTTCCTTCCTTTTTCATATTCTCATTTGACAGAATTTATTTTACTTATTTTTTAACAATGTATTTGATCATATGCATCCCAACTCCCTACATCCCACTTCAGACACCCCAACATATCCCCACACCCATTTCATTACTTCTTCTTTTTTAAGTCCAATTTTCCAGTCTTTTTCTCAGATTCTTACTTAGGGGCCCAATCACTGTACCTGACAGAGCTGAGGAAGTACCACATTTCAGGAGAACAACCAATTTAAGATTCTGATCTGAAAGGAGGAACCAAGAACTTTTTCTTTCCAAACATAATATCATATATATGTGTATCCAGGCAGGCGCCAAAACTTTTAAAAAAAAAGGATATTAGAGCAGTCACGACACCAGTTACAGCTCCCATGGTAAAAGAGCCACTAAATATACCTAGAAAAATGCCAACTGACTTAAAAAAGGCAGCAGCGTCGAAAGTGTGAGTATTTAATCCTGCTGGCTGATAGGCAACAATAGACCTGGAGTTTAAAAAGAGAGAGAAAGTTTTGTTTATGTTTTTGTTTTTTTTAAAGACCACCCTTGTTTTATACCACGACACACTTAATAGCCCCCTCCTTGACTATTTCACTTTCTACGGTTTTAGTTACCTGAGGTCAACCTCAATCTAAAAATATTAAGTAGAAAAATCTAGAAATAAACTATTTATAAGTTGTATATTGTATATTGTTCTCAACAGCATGATGAAACCTCAAACCATCCAGCTGGATCCTGTCCATGACATGAATCACTACTTTGACTAATGTATTCACATGCTATATGCTACTTGACTATTAGTCCCTTAGAAACCATTGAGGTTATCATACTGCAGCACTTATGTTCAAACAACCTTTATTTTACTTTATAATATTTCCAAGGAAAAAGAAGAGTGTTGCTGAAAATTTGGATCTGCCAAAGAAAAGCCATAAAATGTTACAAGTTAGTGAAAAGTACAATAATAATTTGAGACAAAGAGCTAGCTTGTTGCATAATTTCATTACACTTAAAACATTATTTTAATTGTTATACTTTATTATTAGTTATTGCTAACTTTCTACGTGTCTAATTTATATACTGAACTTTATTATAGATATGTAGTTGTATGTATGTGAAAATCATAAACAAGGTTCAGTATGGTTTCAAGCATCCACTAGAGGTCTTAAACTGTATCTCTAGGAAAAGGAGGCTAACTGTAACTGAAAATATCAACAAACATATAGTCTACCAAGCACTGCCCAGAGCAAATACATTTAATTTAAGCTGCAGCCACCATGCTGTGATGGTATCAGCATCCTGAATTCTGCTGAAGGACAAAGCCAGAAACATTATGCAACCCCCCTGCAGAAACAGTTACTTACGAGGATAGTACAATGGCAACAGCATCATTCAGGACACTCTCTCCAAAAAGAAGAGCATAAAGATCCACATCTGCATGCAGTTCATTAAAGATTGCCAACACGGTCACTGAAATGTAGGCCCAAAGCACAGAAATTAGTTTTGGCTTCTGCCCTTAAACCACCGATTCCAGATTTATAGAGGCTATTTGCATATTAGGTGGGACAAGGTGTCTTAGTAACCAGCAAATTCAAGGACAGATGGTCTGTCTAGTAAATGATAAAAAAGGAAAAATGAAAAGCTTCTAATCTAGATGAGGTATGATGTAGTCATTGAGTCTGATGATCCTGCACCTAAGTACATGCATGCTATCTGACCTAATGCCACCATATACTGAAAATACCTTGTATAAAAAATTGGGGGGGGAGCCACTTATATGATTGATCTCTTTTTGTGGGTTGGCAAAATTTTAAAGACAGAAATCCTATTTTTTGACCCCAGTGTTCCCAGAACCCAGCACAGAGTTGGGGTGCAGAAAAGACTGATAAAGGCTTTGTCCATGACAAATTACCTGTAATTATACTCGTTAGGGAATAAATAACTAAGAAAGGATCTCTTATATAGCCCAGGCTGCCCACAACTCACAGTCCTCCTGCCTCAGTCCCCTGAATGTTGGAATTACAGACAAGCATTGCCATGCCCAGTCCATAATTACACTTCTCCCTATTTTTACATTTTTGAAGCATTTAAAAACCAATGATTCTCTGGATCAGTAGTTCTGAAACTTTTAACCTCTAAACTCCGTTATATTCTAAGACCTGTGCTCCTAATACGGATATATATTTTATTGAATACAACAGAAAAATAAGTATTTGTGTATTTAAAATAATAATTAACCTTTTAATGTACTAACATAAAATATTTTAATAAAAAACTACAATTTCTGAAATAAAAACCTGAAAAGGAAGCCATTGTTCTATATTTTTATAAATCCCTTTAAACTCTTGGATTAACAAAAGGCAGATGTTTCTCACAAATGTTTCTATATCTAAGGGACAGATAATAGCATGTTCTTACACAGCCTCTGGAAGACCCCACTGTACATGTGGAAGAGACGAGAGCAAAAAAGACAAATAAGGTATTGCTGTTATTATGAAATCAGTTTTGACCTGATTGGCTCCTGGAAGGGTTTGGGGGGACCCCCAATTACTCCCAGACTTACTGCTAGAATATGGTTTCTGAACTTTAGCTTTAATGGTGTTTGGGACTAGATAATGACTTTTCTGTGGGGTTTGACCTATGTACCACAAGATAGTTAGCCATATCCCTGGACCCTATCTGCAGAAGAGGATAGAGAGAGAGGACAGGCACATGCAGCCAGCTTACCTCCACAAGGCAGCAGAGGCACCACTGAAGGTCCTAGATGACCGGCTAGGACAGAAGTCATGGTACCACACCACAGGTGGGAATTCAAGATAAACATCTATTTTTGTTTAAGATGATAACAACCAGGTTTTTCTGGTATTTGTATCCAAAAGTATAACTACTTATGGAATTAGAACACCAAACCAAATGCTTAGTTTAGTGAGTAATTATAAGTAAGTTAATTTTCTTACCACCAACCAATTCAAGAATTTGCCAGCCCTTCATGCACATGTGCCATCCCAATCTAAAGCCCCCTTCACTCAAAAATAACCACTGTGTGAATTTTATAGTGACCTTTTTTCCTTTCTTTATAGTTTAATAACCCAAATATACACTCTCTGACATGATCATCTCATTCTGCCCATTTTAAAGAAAATGGACTTAAAAAAAATACCTCTTACACTCTGCTATGTTCTTCCCCTTCCCCTTCTGTGAGTTCTTTTTTCAAGGTGCCTTATGATTTAGTTCTCTAGTGTTGGAACTTTCCAAGCCTGGGTCATATACAGCTCTTTTGTAATGCCTATCACTTTCTTTTTTCTTTTGGATTTCCAGAGAGGGTTTCTCTATGTAGCCCTGGCTATCCTGGAACTCACCCTGTAGACCAGGCTGTCCTCAAACCCACAGAAATCTACTTGAATCTGCCTCCTGAGTGCTGGGATTAAAGGTGTGTACCGCTACCTCCTGGCCTTTATTTTATTATCATCATCATCATCATTACTTTGAGATAGGGTCTCACTGTGTAGATCTGACTGACCTTGAACTCACAGAAATCCACCTGCCCCTGTCTCCCAAGTGCTGGGATAAAGACATGCACCACTACAACAGGTTGTCTATCACTTTCTTAATTTACCTTAGCATCTTTTGGAATATGAAGAAAGTTACATCCTTTGGGAAGGAGGCATATTTTCCTAGTCTGACCTCATTATTATAGCTTTCTTATACAAGGGGTTAACTTCATTTTTCCTTATGCTTACATGCTGTTCAACCTCAACTTGATTGTGTTGTTTATACTTAATGAAGGTGTGTCAAGGTCGAAAAAGGCTCCTTTTTCTGATGCAGTACTTGAATTAGAATATCCTCCATAAGCTCATGTATTTAAATACTTAGTACCCAGCTGGTGGTTTGGGAGAGGTTATGAGACCTTTAGGAGGTAGAACCTTGCTGGAAGTATGTCACTGGAGTCAGCAAGCTTTGAGGGTTTGCAGGCTTATTCCACTTCCTCCCTCCACTTCCTGTGTGTATATGAAAAATGTGATTATCTAGCTTCCTGCTCCTGCTATCATGCCATGCATTCCCCACCATCAACGGACTCTATCATTCTAGAGTACGTTCTATCATACACTAAAATAAAGTCTGTCTTTCTTATTTTACCTTCAGCCATGAAATTATCTCAGCAACTACAAACAACTAATAAATCTAGTTTTGCCTGCAACTGTTAAATATGGCCACTTCGTCAATACTTTCTGAGATCCACTGACTCCAGCATCTTCCATCCCACTCCAATGTGAATTTAATCTGTCTTCCTCTTAATGACTTGTCAATCAAGTCCTAGCAGTTCCTCTTTGGGAGATGGATCAATTCTTCCAGGAATATATTTTCTTATCTTACTTATTTTTTAAAAAAAGTATTATTAGTTGGGTATAGTGTCACATGCCATTAATCCCAGCACTTGAGAGGCAGAGGCAGGTGGACCTCTGTGGGTTAGAGGCCAACCTGGTCTATACAATGAGTTTCAGGCCAGCCAAGACTACATAGTACGGCTCTCTCTCAAAAACTTACTATTATTGTGTGTCACACAAATATGTGGAGGTTGGAAGGCAAATTTATGGAGTCAGTTCTCCCCTTCCACCTTTACCAGGATTCCAGGTTTTGAACTCAGGTTGCTAAACTTGTACAAGAGCCTTTACCTACTGCATCACCTTGATGGTCATTTTCCGGGTATTTCTGAGAGCCCCCATAACCTAGATCACTCGCACAGCCTCTGCCCTCCTTCAGTATCCTTGTACTCAGCAGTAAATCTTAACATTAAATGTCCCTCTCAAGTTTCAAGTGTCACCATATAGGCTAATGATATTTATTCCAAGTGGGGATCCTTACTTTAGTGGGTAAACACTGGAGGAAAATTTCTGGGTTTCATAGCGGTCAATATGATCAGCACCCCCTCTTTTCCTTTGCAGAGGTGCTATTTTTGTATCCAAGCCTCACTGCTCCTGCAGGAATAGTCTGTTATTTCCTTTATGGGTGTTTTTTCTTTTGCTGTCCTGCTTTCTCTATTCTTGTTAGGGACTAAAGGACATCTCAAAGTGACATGCCCTCCAACATGTTTTCCTTTTCAAAAATTTTAATTCATTTACAAAAAATAAATAACTAATTTAGTTCTGAAGAATATCCTCTGTATCATGCATGACATAAGCTAGTAGGAACAGGCTACATGCCTGCCAGCAATGCTTCTTAGAGGACATGTTCTTACAACACTGATGTTATCTCAAAACACAAAGTCAATTTCTTCCATTCAACCTGATGCAACAGGTTACAAAATAGGGAAATCTTTAGGGATAGGACTTTTGAAAAGTTGTGTTCTGTGTTAACTTATTACATGAATTACATTTATGGCTCCTTCTGCAAAATTTGGACTCTAGTACTTTATAATTATATAGTATATAAGAATTGCTTTTTTTTAAATCCAGGTGTTGGAGAAAAATTAACAGTAATAATCATGAATGCTGATGACTTACCATAAAGCAGATACCATGCTAAGAATTTTGTAATTTAATTCAGTTCCTATAAAACTCTCTGAGGAGGCTAATGTTACCATTTCTCTCAGTTAAGGATAAGAAAACAAACTCTGTAATGCACGGGCCGCTCTGTACTTCAGTATTGAAATCCCCCAAATCTCAGTGATGACACAAGAGAAGTTTCATTCCTTAGTTATATCATGTGCCCACTGTGGACTGCTGTGGGTGGGGCTCTATCCACATCAGCTACTTGGGGATTAAGGGCTCAAAACTGATGGAAGCAAATAAAAATGAACAGTATCTAAGCTTGGCAGTTTAGAAGCAGAAGATCCAGGGCATCAGACTCTATCAGTCAGAGAGGTTCTTAAACGGAAACAAATGGCACACTCAAACAGCAAACTAAGAAGAGCTTTAGCTGGGTGGTGGTAGCACACACCTTTAATCCCAGCACACAGGGAGGCAGAGGCAGGAGGATCTCTGTGAGTTCAAGGCCAGTCTGGTCTACAAAGGGAGTTCCAGAACAGCAAGTGCTATTATACAGAAAAACCCTGTCTCAAACAAACAAACAAACAAAAACCAACAACAAGAAAAAGAGCCTTATAAGGAAGTTTTTTATAAAAACGTGGGAAGATGGGATTGGGGATTTAGCTCAGTGGTAGAGCAAGCGCAAGGCCCTGGGTTCGGTCCTCAGCTCTGGAAAAAAAAAGTGTTGGAAGAGTACAGGGAAAATAGAAGGGAGAAGACAGCACTTGAAGGCAAAACCAGGGAACTTTCATCTATAGGTCTGAAGGGTCAAGAGCAAGGAGAACCTAGAGTTGTATGGACTGGATCCCCTAATAAGAGCTGTTATTTCAGATGAAGAGGTACAACTGGTCTGAAGGACTCTTGTACCTCCATTTTCCTTCCAGTGGCATTCACTATAGACAAATCCAATGGGAAACCAGAAAGCAAAGGAACCTTTGACATGTTCCATATAAGTCAGCCTCTGTGGCTAAGAAAGAGGAAAGGGCAGCAGGTAAATGTGAAGGGGCAAATAGAAGACATGAAACAGCCATCAACTGTTGAAGAATTCAGCATACAGCAAAGTCCAAAGATTTGGTGTACTTGTTACTTTTCTCATAGCTGTGACCTGAAAAGCACAACTTAAGGAAGGATTTATTTTGGCCCATGGTTTGATGGAATATAGTCCGTCATTGCTGGGAAGGAATGTTACCAAGAGCATGAGGTGGCTAGTCATATTGTGCCCACAATCAGAAAGCAAAGAGAGATGAATGCTGTTGTTAGTTGACTGTGCCTCTTTTCCCTGACTAATCAGTCTAGAACTCCAGCCAACAGAGTGGTGCCCCCCACATTCTGGACATGTCTTAACCCTCTCCATTAATCTACTCTGGAAACACCCTCACAAGCATACTCAAAGGTATTCCTTATTAATGCCCTAGTATTTGTTTGTTTGTTTCGTTTCATTTCGTTTCATTTTGTTTTGTTTTTTGAGACAGGGTTTCTCTGTAGGGTTGTCCTGGAACTTACTCTGTAGACCAGGCTGGCCTTGAATTCATGGAGATCTTCCTGCCTCTGCCTCCCAGAGTGCTGGGTTTAAAGGCGTGCGTCACCACTGCCCAGCCCTAGTGTTTCTTAAACCAATCAGTGAGCAGTTAAAAGTAACCATCACATTTGACAAAGTGGCGAATTATATCTACTATATGACTTCAAAAAGCTTTTCTGACTTTAAAACATGGTTTGCCAAAAATGCTATAGTTATTAATGGTAAAAACAATGCTCACGACAATGAAAGCATATCTAAAACCTTTAACAACAGACAGTTACATAGAACTCATATGAATCTTAACTCCTCTTTATTCCTGCTATTACCTTATAAAGCATGTCAGGAACTCTGTGGTGCAAGTCTATGCCTGACCACAGTGGGGAAATATCCAAAAGAGAATGGTATAGGGATAACAGGCTTGGAAAGTCACCTTTAAAGGAAGGGATTTGCCCTTATTTGAATGTAATCTGAATGTCCCTCAAACTGTCACATAAAATGGGTTGGTCCTCTAAGAAGCAACATTAGTAGAAGCTGAGATCTTTGAAAGGTGGGGCTTCAATTAGTGTTGTGGGGGACCCTAGTCTCTCACCATTTCTGAGCTCTTGGTTTGAGATATGACCACCTGCTAAAGTATGCACCCCCACCACTACCATCCCAGACACTTATCAGATGGCCAAACCAATTGGGAATACCTGATTTTCAACCCAAACTTCCCCAACTGTGAGCTAAATCAACCATTTCTTAGCTGGGTGTGGTTGTACATGCCTTTAGTCCCAGCACTTAGGAGGCAGAGGCAGACAGATCTCTGAGTTGGAGGCCAGCCTGGTCTATAAAGCAAGTTCGGGACAGCCAAGGCTACAGAGAGAACCCCTGTTTCAAGAAAAACAAAACAAAACAAACAAACAAAAACATTTCTCTTTATTAAGTTACTGTTTCCAACATTTTACTATAGTGATGCAAAGCTGACTAATACAGTATGAAACAAGGCCATCCCACCTCAGCAGGACCCTTTAAAAATCACAGAATAGCTGGCACACATAGGAAGAAGAAAAAACATCTTAATAACCTGATCTGTTCATTCAACTGACTTTTCTTGAACACATCACTTGTATATGAAATACCATTTAATATTTGTGAATGCTCACTATAAAAGTACCCATATCACTATATACAAAATGGACTTAATTCAAAGAGTTATAAAGGGGTCTTAGGAAGAATGACCAGGTAGGTGGCATATTGGAAACACATCTCAAAGGGTGAGCAACTGGGTGGTACAACTAGAAAGTTAGTTTTGGACAACTAATTTGGATCACAGATTTTAAAAATCTGCTATGCTGATTGACTCTGGGGGTGTACATAAGAAACAGGATTAAAATGAAGGGTACCAGGGTTAGGAGTGCATCTCAATTGTAGAGCACTTGCCTAGTATGCTCTGAATTTGGTTCTCCATAACCCCCTACATACATGCATGGACATACAAATCAAGACTAGGGGAACCATTTCATAATGAGTCACAGGAAGAAATAGCACTCATTTTCTCTGGAAGCTGCCTACAGATACAGTAGAAGATGGAATCCTACATTTTCTTTCCTCAATGCAGATCAATCTAAAATGACCATCTAAAGAGATGAAATAAGAACCCCATGTTACCAACCACAAGTGGAGAGGTCTCTGCCCCCACATATATGGTGCCATTTTCAATGAGAAAACCAAGGATTGATATCTTAAGTACAGTGTAATCAGGGATAAGCAGCTCTTTTTTTCCTGTCAGTCAATACCACTCCATACCAGAATTGTGTTTGATTGTTTAGGAACAAGAAGCCAATCTGATCTAGTAGTCCCCTTAAAACCAACTCCTTGCTCAATGGGCCATAATCATCAGTTGGGTATTTATCAAAAGAGTGATAGAGTTGTAAATATGTGTGTGTTGCTGCTCAAAAGCATCTCAATGCTCTCCTGAGAGCCATTCTGTGGACGATCAAATGAAAAAGACTTCAGTCTCCAAGATTTCACAGGAGAACAAACTCCCAAATCTGATCATTAAACAAACAGCTAGATGTGGTAGCTCACACCTGTAATCCCAGCATTCAGAAGCTCAAGGCAGTAATGAGGTCAGCCTGTGCTACACAGTGAGTTCTAAGCCATCCTGGTCTACAATGAGACCCTGTCTCCAAAAGAAACAATCAAGCAAGTGCAACTGGCCTAGTCCCATTTATCCCCACCAACACTTAACTCTTGTTTCTGTGATTTTGCCCTTCCACACCCCCACTTGCTTTCAGTTGAGGTTTTTTTTTTCTTTTTTGATTTTCTTTTCAAGACAGGGTCTCTCTGTGAAGTACTAGCTGTCCTAGAACTTGCTCTGTAGACCAGGCTGGCCTAGAACTCAGAGATCTGCCTACCTCTGACTGCCTCCTGAGGATTAAAGGCATGCACCATCACCGCTACTGGCTCAGTTGAGTTTTAAAATAACTAATTTTGGAATTCATACAACTAAACTATATTATTATAAGTTAGTCACCCCCACGTTAGTTTTGTGTAGCTAATATCTCTGATGTGAGCGTTACAATAATTGCAGCAGCCTAAGTGCCATTTTTGTTGATACTACCAAGTCTTCACTTGGGCTTTTGCAGGTACCTAGTCTTCCCTCACATCATATTTAGCATTACCATTTTCTGAACATGTGTTCCATGAAGACCCATGAAGATTGATTATACATGTGTTTAGACCACTGATTATTTCACCTCCAGCCACATTTTCCCATATCTTAAATTACCCTGCTCCATTATCCTATAAACAGCCCCACCCCATCCTCAGGGAAGAGGATTTACAACTTGGTTCTCTCACCTCCATCCTCAGCTGCCCAGTGAATAACCTTCTGTTTTGTAAAATTCGTAGTAGGTTAACTGTCATACTTCACTGTAAGCATAAATGGGCCTCTTTTTAGTTTGTTTGTTGTTTGTTTTCTAGTACTATCCTCTAACTCTGTACTCAAGTTTCAATCTCTTTTATGGCAGTTTTCCAACAGCAGATTTTTAGGAGGCTAGTAAAACACTTAAAACATCCTACATTTCAAAAGCTATCCATTCAAAAAGCAGTTAAAGTTAATGTTCTAATGTCTAACAAGTTTAAACTTCTAAGTTTCCTGAACTTTTATTTACATGGAACTCTTACTATGACAATCTTCAGAGGCCAAATAAAAATGATGTAACATGGCAATGCCTTCCATTATTTTATAACATAGCATAGACACATTATACGGAAATAAACAGTTATATAGGTAATCTGGAAAAATGGGCTTTTATCCAATTAACTAAAGCAACACTAATAGTTCAGAAAACAGTATCTGTAATCTTCATCACACTCACCTCATATTACTGGTGATAGTACTAATAAGATGGTAGTAATAAAGCTACACACAAACATAAATAGTAATATATGTTCAGACAGCATAAACAGCTTTCTCAGGCTTCTGAAGAATCTATTCCTCAACAAATTCTCATCTAAACACAGTCACAGACAGCTTAGCATTTAAATAAAGCTACCTTTCAGGGTGTTTTTTAGAAGCATGCTTGAGTAGTGAGGATCTATTATTTATCTTTTAAACAAACATTAGGAAAGCAGAACTCTCTGCCTGAGTCAGATGTGCACAGAGACCAACATAATCAGCAAATGTTATATGCTCAGTGCTTTGCATGTGTGGTTACATTTAATTCTCACAAGAGCATTAGAAACAGGAACCATTACTTCTACTTTACAGATGAGGATGCTAATGGGAGAAGGGAAAGTAGGCCCAAGCCAGTTGATCAGTGAGATGATCAGTGAGAGCTTAACCCAAAGGCTAAGACTCCACAATCTCATCTTCTTTTCACAAACCAAGTTGCCTCAAGCAGCCAATCCTTCAATACTCATTGAGAGTGTCTATGATGATATATGGCGATAAGAAAGGTTACTATATTTTGGAACACTGAGATTCTTCAGAACTACACAACTGTCTAGCACCATGCTGTTCAATGTGGTGATCACTAGTCATATGAAGTCACTTAATTTAAATTGTTTAATATTAAATGAAAGCTAAAGCTCAGTTCTTCAGTTTGCAGTACCCCACATTTCAAATGCTCAGTAGCAGCACATGATCAGTGGCTATCATAATGGACTGAGCAAGCAGAATATAGAACGTTCTTTGCAGAAAGTTCTGTGGAATAACACTAATCTAGAGGACCCCTAAGAGGCCTGGTCAAGTGGGAACTATCACTGTCTTTAAGATTATTACTGTTCAGAATATTAGAGAGTATTTTACACAAGTATGCTTCTGTACATCTAAGCAATAACAGAAACATGAAGATTTTTATACCTCCATTTTGAGGACTAGACCAATCCTTTCTCCTTAAATTATTTCTAAGATGTATGGTCAGTCAATCCTCATTATCTGAAGGGAATCAGTTCCAGGAACTTCCTCATACAAACACCAAAATCCATGGATGCTGAAGTCCCTTATGTAAAATGATGTGTGTATATAAAACCTATGTGTACCATGTTGCATTTGAAAGCATAGCTAAATTGGTTGTAATAGTACAAGATAAATGCTATGTAAATAGTTGTTATACTATATTGGTTAGGGAATAAGACAAGAAAAAAAGTACACATTCAGTACATGTGCAATAGTTTTTGTTTATTTTTGAGATTGCAACTTAATTACAACATTTCTCCATTCCCTTTCCTCCTTCCAAATACCCGTCCCTACTTTCCTTCAAATTCATGGTCTCTTTTTTCATAACCCTGAAAATAGATATATGAGTAACATTATATGGACCCAGGTGATTATATTTAGGAATATATATGTATACACATGAATACATATATGCATGTGGAGTTTTTTAAAACTGCATTTGATCTGCAGTTAGTTGAATCTATCGACATGGAGAGAAGACTTGTAATAACTGACATTAGAAAAAGAAATAGCTGATACTTTGGGGGGATTTTAAAAATCTATGTGTATGGGTATTTTCCCTATATGTGGGTCTCCTAGAACTGGAGTTACAGATGGTTGTGAGCCACCATGTTAGTACTGGAAATTGAACCTGGGTCCTCTACATGAGCAGCAAGTGCTCTTAAGCACTGAGTCATCTCTCCAGCCCCCTGCTTTGCTTTATACATTCTAACTTGCAGTCAAGCCGTCTTGTTTGTTTTTGAGGTGTGGGGGAGAAGGGCTATACATTAACTCCACTTTTAGGAAATAGTTCATCTAACAATTGAAAACTACAAGATAAGAGATTTACAAAAATTACATCACAGTATGGTAGTTATGTATGAACTCTGCACAAAAATGTTTATAAATATAACTGTTTCCATAAAGGAAAAATAATTATTCAAGCCAAATGTATGTTTCCTAATGGAAGGTGAAGGCACAATACTGAAAAAGAACACAGTCTGAAAGTATGTCTACATTAGTCATTCTAAAGTGAAAGAGGGAAATACAGATAGAGATAACGCAAGTGTCCTTGAACAGATGATTCAATAAGCAAAATGTGAAATAGTATTCAACCTCAAAAGGGAGGAAAGCATGGCATATGCTGCACCATGGATGAACTGACAGGGCAGGATGCTAAGCGAAATGGGCCAGTGACAAAATGATAAATACTGTAAGATTTTACATGCACAAGGAAATTATAGTAGTTAAATTCATAGAGGGGAAAGGAGAATGATTGTTGAAAGACACTGGAGAGAAAGGAAAAAAGGGAAGTTGTAGCTATATAAGTTTAGAGTTTCAGTTATAAAAGATAAAAAAGTTGGGCTGAAAAGATGGCTCAGTGGTTAAGAGCACTGGCTTCTATTCCAGAGGTCCTGAGTTCAATTCCCAGCAACCACATGGTGGCTCACAACCATCTGTAATGAGATCTGGCATGCAGGCAGAACACTGTATACATAATAAACAAACAAACAAATAAATAAGCAAATAAATAAATCTTTAAAAAAGATAAAAAAGTTCAAGAAATTAGTTGCTGAGTGATACAATACTGAGTCATATGCTCAGAAATTAAGATGCTAAATTGCATGCTGTGCATTTTATCAAAATAAAAACAGTAAGAAGGTATATTAGTTAATTTTCTACCACTGTGATAAACAAATGACAAAGGCAATTTGTAGAAGGAAGGGTCTATTAGGGCCTAAGGTTCCAGAGGAATAGGAGTCCACTACCATTATGTCTTCTCCACGTGGTCACAAATACTAGATATGGTAGCTAGAGAAAACTGAAAATTCACATTTTAAACCACAAGCACAGAAAGAGTGAACGAACAAGGACATGAGGCTTTTAAAACTCTCACAGCCCACCTCCAGTGATGTACTTCCTCAAACAAGGCCACACCTCCTATGCTCTTCCAAACAGCACCACCAAATGAGGATCACGTATTCAAGTGTCTGAGACTGTGGGGGACATCTTATTCAAACCACCACAGAAAGTAAACATATACTTCTCTTAGAAAGCAAATCTGTTAGATCTAACTACTATTTACTTCCTCCATCATCTATTAATGCCACAGTCTCTCTACTGCAAAAAAAAAAAAAGTCAATGACTGCTCTGAACTTCATAAGATTTAAATAACAATAATGGTCAAGCCAAATGTCTAATTACCTGGGTCAGTAGCAGAAATAATTGCTCCAAAAAAGAGACAATCCGTGTAGTAAAATTTATCAGAGAGCTGGCCCACAATCTTCATGAGTTTCACCACCCCATACATAAGATTTCTGTAAGATGATAGGCAAACAGTGTCAGGGAAAAAAATCTTGCTGACATATAAACATAATAACAGAGTGCTATTAGAACATCATACTTTAAGGGAGATTCAGGAAAGCAATAGGCAGCTTTTATGGTTGGACACTTACCAGAAACCTAGGCAAATAGAGCTTTGGCACTAAGGAATGGTTTTTGTAGTTATTATCTTGCAGAAGCATCTGAGTATTTCTTTTGCTATTGTTGCTTTTGTGTGTGTGCATGAGGGCGGGGCACTGAGAGAGAGTCTCATGTAGACTAATCTGGCCTTGACTTGCTATGTAGCAGAGGATGACCCTCAACTTCTGATCCACTCAATTATGACCCTGAACTTCTGATTGTCTTGCCTCTGCCTTCCAAGTTGTGGAATTACAGATATAAACCACCACCACACAAAGCTTTGTGCATGTTAGGTAAACTGTACTAACTGAGTTACATTACCAGCCCCTGAAGATTTCATTCTTAAAAGTTGTTCTCATTAACAACTATATAAGCTGTGAGGTATGGTCATTGATGAGTCATGAAGTTAAAGAATCTTAAGCAACTGGGTGATAGAGGAGAATGGAAGATAGAGCCTGAAATAATGTATAATAAATCACTACAAATGTAGAATTGTAAGATAGTATATCTCAAGTCATAAAAATTAGGGGGCTGGGTGAAACTGGAGAGACTTATATTACTAATATCTCCATCAAGAAGTAGTGTAAAGAAGGTAAAGATAAAACCTTATTGAAATGTCCTAGTAGATCACCAGTATCCCCGCTGATATACCTGGCCTCTTGCCCTCCTTGGGTGAGGCAGGCTAGCTATATAGCCCCCCTCACAGTGGACAGAATGTGACATGGGACCATCAAGTTCAATATTTCAGCCTGCCTGGAGCAAACTACCTATGTGGCAGATTAAATTAGAAATAGCAATGAGTGTTGAAAAACAGCCTACTGTGTATTACATATGTGTGTATGAATCTGTGTGCATGCACCAATAATAACAGCAATTGCAAGGGTTAAAAGAATAAAAATAACATAGAATTCACTCCATGTACACTAAAGCCAACCATTTAATGAGATTTGTGATGGTAAGGACCATGTCACTGCCTTCCCTTATGTATTTAGTGACTAGAGCAGTGGATTGGCTACGCTAGGGGTGAAGAATTGTTTGCACTGCAGAATGGAATCCTTATGAGAAGAATTAGCTAGAACTTAATGCTTGCCTAGTATGTGCTCAGGTGTTATTCCAATCAGCTCAACTTCAGTCCATGACAGGTCTATGGAATAGATCTGATTTGCTCTTCACTGCTTATCAAAGGTTTCTTTCATGGTCATACCTTTCAAATATTTCTTGAAAGCAGACTTTCTTTTCCATTTCTTTTTACTAAAATCCTAGACCTAGGTGGTACATTTTCATCTGACAGCCTTACCTCCATCTTGCTTCCCATCATCATTAATGCATGGAACCTGGTATTCTTCAGTGATCTATCACTTCAATAAAGAGGAACTCCAAGACCCTCCTTTTAAAGAATAGAATAGAAGGTCCTTGTCTTGCCTTTTTCTCAGCTTTCCAACTAATTTTTTAAAGTTAAAGTTCTTACTACATTCAGATTTGCTTGGGAATTTTTTAAAATATCACCTTCCTACTCCAAGATCCCATCCAAGGTACCACATGGCATTTAGTCATTAAATCTCCTGGTCTCCTTTTGGTTATGACAGTTTCTCATTCACTGCTTGTTTTTGATGACCTTGGCAATTTTGAGCAATGCTTACAGGGTACACTTCAGTTGAGATTTCTTTGGCTTTTTCTCCGGACAAAGGTGATGTTTGCAGTAAATGACCAGGGAGGTAAAGTGCCCTTCTTAGCACAAATCTCAAGGATATATAATAGCAACAAGGCTTGTAGTATCTTCCATGTTCTCTACTTTTCAGCTATTCTCTCCTTCCCCTACTTTCTGTACCATACTCTTTATAAGAAGCTACAACATACAGCCCACACTCAAAGCTGGGTTGGGATGAAGATCTGGGGATGGTGTGACTAAGTTCTACCACTTTGAAGGGATGTATCTATAATACTTTCTACAATTTGGCAAATGAAATGTGTCTCTCATTTATTTCTTCATTAAATCATCTATGTGTGGGCTTAGGAATATTTATTTTATACTCTATATGATAATCTAATAGAAAGTTATTTATTTTGTTATGTTTCAGCCACTTATGGGCTCTGTCTATGGTGAGAACTTCCAGGTTGGCTTTTGGGTTCCTTTGACATGTCTTGTATCTTTATGGTTGTCTGTCTTTTGAGCATTTGCTTACTTTCTGATATTAAAAGATGTTTCATCTTCATGTAAGTTTCCTGTTCCAGCCCTAGAATAAGAGGCACTGGTTCTTTTTTTTTGTCAGAGAATGCTATAAGAAATTATGATCTAGTAATTTTAGTTCAGTTTAATCATTCTTAATTTAAATTTAATGTACACATGTAGCTAACAACTACCATACTAGACAGGATAACTCTGTATCCTAATTGCCATCCTCACACAACATTAAAATCGTGCTTTGTACATCATATTGGTGAATCTCATTCCTTTGGGTAGTATGTTAGACTGGTTATACAACAAAGAATCACTTACCCAATAATGAAGCAGGAAACAGCCGTCCCCAAAAAGGCATAGGCCAGAATCGATCCAAGATTTCTGAAAAAGTGTCTCTGAATGAAACAGTAAATAGGGATTATAGTAATTCTTGTCAGAAAGCCAAAAAAATCAAACATATAAACAAAAACTTCACATTAAAAGACTCTAAAACCTAGTATGCTATACTGTTTATATATCTAGTAATATCAGTAGTCAATCATAAATAATGCTATTCAGTCTTAAACGTCATGATTTTAAAATATCCTCTGCACTGTCAATCACTGAGCAAGTTACCAAGAACCTAATACATTTCAAACAAAACAATTCTGGCTAATTATAATTATAATTAAGTGTATGTAAGTGTATGTATATGCGCACGCATGCACGTGCACACACGCACACGCGCGCGCGCACGTGTGCGTGTGTGTAACCCAATTATTTTTGAGACTGGACACAAACTAGTTAATTCCACAGTCCTGCCAGTTACTTCCTGCTCTAGTGGAATCTTAGAAGATCATTAAAGATAAAAATGAGCTAAATTATCAGTTGATGTTTTGTTCTTTAGTCAGGGGGATTCACTCTGTAGCCCATGCTGGCATTAAACTAGTGGAATTCCCCTTGCTTTAGCCTCCCCAGTGCTGGGATTATAGGCATTAGCTGCCATATCCAGCTCTTAAACCATCTTACATGAGAAAAATCTAAGGTTCTATGACACGGTTTATAAAACTATGACCAGGAACTGGAAGCCCAGTCTCTGGACTTCAGGTGCATGACTTGCTCAATTTCCACCACTCTGCTTTGTGAAGAAAAGGGAAGGACATTAGTTACTGAATTAAACACTAGACCTTTCTTTCTATTTTTTATGTGTATACAATATAGTCATGAATGGTCCCTACTATTCTCTCTCGGGCACAGAATGACAAGCAGATAAAAAGGAGATAGTGGCATGCCCAAGTAAAGCCTTCAAGAATCTAAGCCCAGCACAGACCAGAATGAGGTTCACTTTGGAGAAATCCATTGGACATCCCAGTTAGTAATGTACCATTCTCAACCTTATATTCCTTCTACTGGGAAAGCAATTCTTGCCCAAGCCCATCATCTGTGGTGTGTGTGTGTGTGTGTGTGTGTGTGTGTGTGTGTGTGTGTGTGTGTGTGTGTGTGTATGTATGTGTGTGTGAAATGGTCACAAAAAAGTTGTCTAGATGATTTTTCCAATACAAGTGCCCTATAAACACAAACAGTGGCACAAAATCAAGGGCAAATCCAATAGTAACTTTTTCAAGGTAGAAAAAAGATGAGTGTCTGCAGAGGTGTACAGAACATACATGTATCAAATGATCCAAATGAATCTACTCATATACCATCAATTAAATGGTAAAATATTTATTACCCACTTAATCAACAATAGATACAATCAGAGATGGCAAGCACAATATCAACCACTTACCTGGTGACTTTATAAGGACTGTTTAAGAAAGAAAAACACTAATGGTTGGTAACACAGAAGACTATAGTGTCAAAAACAAGTTAAAATAGTAACAGGCAAAGCTTGTTATTTGGGTTTCTTTTAAGAAAACAGAGTTCTTCCAAAATGTCTTCAACCATTAGAGAGGCTTTCATAACCTAGGATTTGCTTTCATTTTAAAGCAACTATGACTCTGATTGCATGTTAAGATTAGTTATTTAAAATAAATTATTCATCACCCATTTGATCCAAAGAAAAGTTCCCAAATTTTCTGCTGAGGGTAAAAATGTTATTATACCTATAATAACCATTTCCTATTTATTATGGGTCAATAAATGATGCAAAGATTCAGATTACTTTGACAACTGTATAAACACTTTGGAAATTTTATATGTTTTAGATAGAAAACCTGCATCTAGAGGCAATGTAGCACAAAGGAACAACCCTGGACCTGGATGGAGTTCAACAGAGAAGACCTAGCTTTGATTTAGTTTTATCTAGACTGCATACCCTCACCTACAGCACTAATCATTCTGAGTGTTTTCAACATCAATGAATTGCAGGACCTTCCTACATTCTGAAATGTGTGCGTAGAAACAGAGAGCCTCCTGTTCCTCAGGTATCCAGCAGCCCAGCCCTCTGATAATCCTCTCTTGTCTCAGGAGTGATGCAGTAAAGAGGGCTCACTTGATCTATGAAAGGAACACTTGTTTTACCTTGACCTTGACCTTAGCCCTTTTGTACTAGGCATATAACTGTTCTTGTTCCTCTAGTCTCTATACTGTGAGTGAATGAGGAAGCCCTTGTCCTGCACAGCAGTTTCTAAGATCTCTCCATTTCAGCCTCCTTACCTCTGACTGACTAGACTGGTAGCTAAAAGGCCACTGTCTCTGTCTTCAATTCATGAAGTACTTATGGAGTACCATTACTAAGAGCTAAACTTCATACTCTAACATGCTTGCCAGGGACTTTGAATCATAAATTAATTGTTGAATCAGGAGTTAACTCCTGTGTCTATGTTCAACTATCATTATTTTCTTATAGTTTCCATGAAAATTCATATAGATATATAAACAGAAATAAGTATGTTGAGTAACTGTACCTAGCTGATGCTCCAGAAATGGTTTAAAACCAAGGAGTGGCTTTGACAGGAAATCTAGTCTGTTGGGCAGGCATCCTCTCCTAAAGGTAATTGAGAAGTGTTCTGTCCTCTATTTTCTGAAAGAACTTCTTCAGGGATGATTTTATTTCCTCCTTAAATGCTTGGTAGAGTTCACTAATAAAGCCATGTAAGGTTTGTAGTAAGTTTTTAATTCTTAATTCAGTTTTTTGTTTAATATAGAGCTGTCTAGGTTTTCTATATTATCTCGTCAGTTTTATTTATTTGTGAATCTGTCCATGTCACTTGTCAAATTTACTAGTACAAGAGCTAGGAAGACACCTTAGTCTATAAAGTGCTTCCTGATGCAAGCATGAAGACCTGGATTTGATCTACAACATTCACATAAAACAAAAGGCTGGGGGGTGGCTGGGAAGATGGCTCAGGGGTAAAATCTCTTGCTTTGCTAGGACAAGCACCTGAATTTGAATCCCTAGAACACACATGAAAAATCTGGGCACAGCTGTGTGTTTCTGTAACCCCAGCATTGGGAGGCAGAAGACAAGTGGCTCATGAGATCTTGCTGGTCAGCCACCCTAGCCAAACAGTAAGTTTCTGGTTCCATGAAAAACCCTATCTCAATGCAACAAGACAGAGAGCACCAGAAGAAAACATTTGACATCCTCTTCTGGCCTCTGCATGTGTGCAAACAGGTACATATACCTGCACACTCATGTGTACACACCACACCCCTACACACACACACACACACACACACACACAAACACACACACACACACACACACATACACACGCACACACATGAAAAAAAAAGGTGGGCATGGTGGTGCACACTTGTAATCCCAGTGCTGAGGACGTTGATAAAAGCAGATGCCTGGAACTCCCTAACCAGCCAGTCTAGCCTACTTGGAGAGTTTCAGGCCAGTAAAAGACCATGTCTCAAAAATAAATGAAGTGTATGGTACCTGAAGAATCACACCTGAGATTGATTTCTCCCTCCCCATACAATTTACCAGCACAAAATTGTTCTGAGTACTTCTTTATTATTGATTGAAATTCTATAGTGATACCCTCTCTTATGTTCCTAATATAGTTTTCCCAATTAATCTATCCAGAGTTTCTCCATTTAGAAGTCATTTTCTAGTTCATTAAGATGCCAAGATCTCTGTTCTCTGTTCTCTAGGCCTGGAAAGTTTGTCTCTGAGTCCTCCTTTGGAGCTGAAATAGGCTGTTGTCCTAAGAAGGCCTTTGGGGAGATAATCTTCACACAATACTCCCACAATGAGAAAGAATGAGAGAGAGAGAGAGAGAGAGAGAGAGAGAGAGAGAGAGAGAGAGAGAGAGAGAGAGAGAGAGAGATTCGCCTAATGTTTTGTAAACATATTTGGTTTACCTATGTTTTGTAAACATATTTAGTTTTTCAAATAAACAGCAGTTTGGGCTTAAGATGCCATCAAGTACAATGATCCTCAGTAAGGGGGATAGTTACGTTTTTTAAACTTTTTTATTTTTGGACTAACAATGGATTTACTGAAGTTGCAAAGACAGTATAGAAAGGGTTTGTGTATACTTCATCCACTTTCCCCCACTGACTGCATTATGTGTAACTATAGGAAAGTATCCAAACCCAGGAAACTGACATTGGTACAATGTCAATGTAATTTTTATCACATGTGCAGATTGGATAACTACTGCCACAGTCAAGATACAGAACTGGCCTGGAGTATACCACTCATCTAGCATCTATGTAAGGCTTTGCATCCCATCCTTGGCACCACAAAAATACTGTTTAACATACAGAAATATTCTATGACTACAAAAATGTCCCTTGTGGTCTCTCTCCCCAAACTCTACTTTTCATCATGCCTAATCCAGGCAACCATGAATTTGTTCTCTAGCTATATAATTTTGTCATTTTTGTAATGCTACATAAATAAAATAATACAGCATATTACCTTGAATCTGGATTATGACTCAGCATAATTCCTTATAAGTCTTTCCAGATTTTACATCAAACATTTTTTTCCATGTGAAAGCTGAACATTTTTCTACGGTGTGGATTTACTACAGTTTGTTTAACCATTACCTACAGAAAGGCATTTTGGCTGGGCGGTGGTGGCGCACGCCTTTAATCCCAGCACTCGGGAGGCAGAGCCAGGCGACTCTCTGTGAGTTCGAGGCCAGCCTGGGCTACCAAGTGAGTTCCAGGAAAGGCGCAAAGCTATGCAGAGAAACCCTGTCTCAGAAAACCAAAAAAAAAAAAAAAAAAAAAAAAAAAAAGAAAGGCATTTTGGTTGTTTTTTGGTTTTGTCTTACAAATATGATAGTATGAAGAATGAGGCATAGATTTTTGTGTGAACATAAATTTACTTTCTCTTCAAAAAATCCTCGGCTGTGAAGTAGTTAGGCCTTAAGACAAGTTTGACTTCCGTTTTACAAGAAACTATCACTTTGCTTGCCAAAGTGGCTGTACAATGTTACATTTCTACTGGTGGTATGGAAGAGCTCTAGGTTTTAAAACTGGAACAAGTCCCTGATGATGAGCCACCTATGGTCTCTGAGTGGGTACAGAACACAGAAAGCTGAGCGTTTAAGGGGAAAACTAGAAAATTATCTAGGTCAATTAACACTGAGATTCTTAAGAAATCTCTTAAATTATTGGCAAAATGTTCATACCTTCTTTAAACTGTATCCAGCATGGAAAATAATTGGAGGTAGCAGAATGTTGAAAAATACTTCTGGATCAAATGTTACCTGAAAGTTTAAAAAGAAAAAAGTCAAATTTTAGATAAAGATAAACTGATAATATTTATTTAATATTGAAAGCCATTGACTAAAATGCCTATTTAGAACAAAAGCCACTAATGTGTTAAATAATTACAGCAATGAAGCCACAATTTCCCTACTGACTGGCATGTCCTCCCTCTCCATCTCCCCCTCCCCCAGCACTTCTAAATAAGATTCCAGTGTTCTGTCTTAATACATATTAAGTCACAACAGTTTGAGGCAATTTCAGAAATTCACAGAAAGCTGCTGCCAATGTTTTTCAACAGAAAATAAAAACATCTTGATTTTTATCACACATTCATGAAGGTTTAATTGCAATAAAAACGCTGTCATGAGTTTTTATTAACATCCCAGACTATTCATGTGATCCTTTATAGATGTAATTCTACTACATTTAAGTCTTTTTTGAGTGAACAGCCTTCTAAAATATTTCATGTGGCCTAAACAAAGTTACCAATGAGGTCTGCAGCTCCCTGATCATCAACAGAAGTTCAGTAACTCTACAGAGATTGAAATCAGTTGTTGATATAATGATCTCACACTGACATTTCTACACAGCCAATCATAGTACAGCCAAAGGAACTAAGCATTTCTAAACATGCTAACCCTTTTATGAGGAGGAGGGGGTAGGCTAAATATTTAAGATGATTAACTGAAATAAAAGGCAATTAATCTACCCACATGAATAAATCTTTTAATACTGATTTCTTGCCTATCTTAGAAATCACACACATAATCTTTTTTTTTTCCTGAAGCATTTTTGCTGCTCCATAATCAAATGAAAAACAATGATTGAGCCATGTATAGTGAAGAATGCCTATAATTATAGCATTCAGGAGGCTGAGGCAGGAAGACTGTAAATTTGAGATCAGCCTGAGCTACATTTTAAGACACTATCACAAAAGAAAATAAAATGGATTTTTTTAAATTAGAAAACAATGCTTGGACTTAAATTCTAAAATAAGCCTTTCTTCCTTTGAAGATTAGGTAACTCTTTGGCATCAGAGACTGATAAGTTTAAGCAGTCAAATATTTGCAGACTATGGGAAGAAAGCCATGAAGAACTATGGATTGCAGTTCAGAATACTGACTAAGCTAAAGGGAAATTAATATTATTTTATAATTCATTTCTAAGCCAAAGCAAGGTTAATAGAAAACAGGGCAAGAGGGGTATGGAAACATGTTGCACAATCCAACAGCCCATGTCTCTAGATCCTAGCCAGTTAAAACAGTAAGAAGGCTGAAGCAACAAAGGTACACTCTGGCTCTTCCTTCTCCTCATCATGACGCACAAGCACCCTAGAACACTGTAAGCCAAGAATGTAACTGATGTTCCAACAGTTGGGAAGGATTTCTCTCAAGGTCAAGATGAAGCCAGGGAAGCCGGGCTGTGGTGGCGCATGCCTTTAATCCCAGCACTCAGGAGGCAGAGGCAGGCGGATCTCTGTGAGTTTGAGGTCAGCCTGGGCTACCAAGTGAGTTCCAGGACAGGCTCCAAAGCTACACAGAGAAACCCTGTCTCGAAAAATTGAAAAAAAAAAAAAAATGAAGCCAGGGAATCAACAACCTTGTCCCAGACAGCCATGGTACCAGCTCACCTTCCGCAGCATGTCATTCTGCTCCACATTGTTGATCTTGCCAGGGCTGATTTCTCCTTTCAGAGTGTATTCAAAGAACTTCCCACTGACATTCACTAATAAGGTGCTAAAGGCTCTGTCTTCCTGAGTACAGCTGAGTGACTTGTCATGACCGCTGGTAGCAGGGGTTCCATACCTCAGGATCACTCCAACAATGAGCCCTGAAATAGGGTGTCACACATAAAAAGAAAAATCAGTCCTGATTTACTATACAGTCATTTATGGAGGTGCAGCCATGCAGCTGGGCTAAACCTGCCCATTTTTCTGAATAACTCAGAAAAGCCATTTTCCCTTTCTTTTTTGTTTCTCTCTTTCAGACACTGGCGTGAGCCTAAGTATGCTTTCTCTGGTATTCTTTTTCACTCTGAACCTACCTCCCTTTTGCCATGTGGCTGCTTGACCAACTTCCATGCCTAACTCAAAAAGGCATGGCTTTCTCTCTTCCTCTTCTCGATCTACCACCTCTGGGCAGATGCTGAGATTTCCAGATTGCCTATCCTAGACTTTTAAACATTAATAAAAAAACATAGTTGAACTTTACAAAAGCCAGTCATGTGGCAGAACAAAAAGTATAGAAGTGATAACCCTGATGATTTAAGTCCCTCAGTCACTGGAAGGATTAAAGAGAACAGTGGTTAATATGGCCCATGAACAGACTTAATACCTGCTTGTGTTTCATGTCTCATTTCTCAGGCTTTTAGTAGAGAAGTATGAGGTGGAGAAAAAGTGTAACATTTTTCTGCCCTGAACAGAATAAGGAAGAACTACTAAGCCTTTGTTTTTCCCCAGAGCATCCCTCAAACCAGTCAGTCCTGCTGCCATCTGCTACAGAGGACCAAGCCACTGGAATTTTTAGTTGCTATAAATGTAACATGCTTTGCCACACACAAGAGGGAAAAAGAAATAGTTTTTCTTAGGTCATTCCAAGCACTGAGGATCATGGAGAAAGTAATTATACCCGCTGGGAGGCTAAATGTTGCAGTGTAAGCTTAAGTAGTCATGATTCTGGGGCCAGGGAGCTGCTTTTTGAGTGTACACATTTAAAACAGTGTTCTTAATAATCTCATTCTGACCAACTGTGAAACAACCTTAAAACCTTAAAGGAATAAGAAAAGTCAGGCTTAATTTTAAAAAGCATGTTTATCATTATCAAAAAGTTATCTAAAGAAAATGAAGTCCATAATGCAAATGCTTCAAGTTATCTGGAAAACAGCCAAAAGACAAGTACTTCTTCATTGTTAATCTTCTAGCAAGGTCTTATGGATGAATTTCCATTTGTTTCTTCACATCCAGTGCTAAATCAGATAATGGCAGAGATGGCCAGTCAGAATTTGCTCAGCTCTGCTCTGCTCAGCCTAGGGAACATGCTCCTCAGCTGGCACTATCATGCTATCTTGGTTCAGGCCTTCTGAGTATCTGCTGGTAAGAGAAGTTGTGAGTTACCTACAGCAAGGTGGCTGCTGGTCACATCTTTTTATTTTCCTGATCTTCATTGCTGCTCCAGCAAAAAAAGGTCTGATAACATTATCAGTCTCTATCAATTCTCCTTCATAGGAGGCTGTGAGAACCCTGATAAACATCTAGGGGTTCTCTGCATGAACCAGGAAGTAAGTCATGTGTAGAGTTGGTCCTAGTGCTTTCTAGTTGGTCCTAGGGTCCTCCAGGTGTGATATGGATATTGCCAACTTGAAATCAGAGCAGCTGTGATTACTCATACAAGACCCTCACAAGATTAGGCCAACAAACACACCCTTGTGGAAGCTGCTCCCCCACCAGGATATCTATAATAATTTCTGGGGGGGGGGCACTCTTCTTCAGTGGTGCAGCTGTCTCTAAATTGCCCATGCTCATGTTGGTGACCCTTTCATTTATGATCCTATAAATAACCCCCAATTAAACTCACTGGTTCACTAAGCTACACCAGTAGAATTGTTTCTTTGGCCTGTTACCAGAGCCCTGTCTAAGGTGAAGAAAAGTCACATAGCCCCATTTACATTATTTTGCTCCTTCTTCTGAGCAAAAGTCCCACGCCACAGATAATCTCTCTTATGGTTACAATGTGCTATGCATTTAGATCCCACCATTAGAATTCCACCAGGGCCTGTATCTTTGCTGCCTGTGCACCCTTTCTCTAACAATGCAGAACTCCACAAATGTTCTATCCTCTTTGTTGCAAAGATGTTCCTTGGGGGTTATTCTTCTCTGTGACTATCTGGTCAACAAGTTACATCTATTGGTATCCTGTGAATGAAGCCATATATGTCTCTCTCTCTCTCTCTCTCTCTCTCTCTCTCTCTCTCTCTCTCTCTCTCTCTCTCTCTCTCTCTCTCTCTGTGTGTGTGTGTGTGTGTGTGTGTGTGTGTGTGTGTGTGTGTGTGTGTGTGTGTGTATGTGAATGCAGGGGTATGCATGGAGATCAGAGAACAACTTCAGGTATCAGTCCTTGCCTTCTACTTTGTCTGAGATGAGACGTCTCTTTTTTGTTGCTGCATTCACCAGCCTAGCTGGCCTGTAAGGTTCTGGGAAATTTGTTGTCTCCACCTCTCATCTCCAGAAGCACTAGGATTACAGATATACCACCACAATCAGATTTATGTAGATTCTGCAGATTTGAACTCAGATCCTCACACTTGCTTTGCCCACTGAGCCACCTCCCCAGAACCATATGCTTCTTATATGGAACCATCTTGTTGTTTGCAAACTTTCATTACAGTGACATTTTTGTGCCCATCGTACCATGCTGAGTGCCTCAATCATGTTGCTCATGGTTGCCGTCATGTAGAAAATGCCTAAGATCAGCTATGGCCACAGCACTTCCTTCCAAGGCTGCTGGTAGCAATGGGGGCAGGAGGTGGGGACTGCTTGATGCTCTCGGGGCTTTACTGTCCAGATCTTTATGGTGTCTTTTAGCCTCATTTCAGTCCTTGATCTGACAGTTATGTTCTGATGAAGTTTTATTTGAGAAAGCAGTTCCACAGCTCTCCAGGATGTATCATGATACACAATGATCTACACTGCCTTAAAAAAGTGACCTGTCAGAGTTTATATTAAACATGTTCATAAACAAAAACCAAAACACAATATTTACAGAAACTGCTTACATTAAAACTTGCTTTACATACTGTTTTTTGACTTCATTAATCTCATTAGTTGAGCTAATAAAGAAAGTAAGCTGCTCCGACTTCCCTTCTGGACCAGAGGTGAGTATCCGGGCCCAACCCAGACCCCATCCCTGGGCACCAGCCACTCCGGGAAGACCTGCCCAACTTGGCCCCAGGTTCTGGCCACCGGGCAGGTCCCCTTCTAGACCCACCGGGAGGGATCCCCTTTTCCAAACCCCCCGGCAGCCCCTGCAATCTCCACGCCCTGCCTCCACACCCATCTGCCCAAGACCCCAGCCACTTCCTGAGACTTAGAGACAGGCCCCCAGTTCCCATCCTGCCCCCGACTTCACTTCTGGACCAGAGGTGAGTATCCGGGCCCAACACTGACCCCATCCCTGGGCAACAGCCACTCCGGGAAGACCTGCCCAACTTGGCCCCAGGTTCTGGGCACCAGGCAGGTCCCCTTCTAGCCCCACTGGGAGGGATCCCCTTTTCCAAACCCCCCGGCAGCCCCTGCAATCTCCACGCCCTGCCTCCACGCCCATCTGCCCGAGACCCCAGCCAATTCCTGAGACTTAGAGACAGGCCCCCAGCTCCCATCCTGCCCCCAACTTCCCTTCTGGACCAGGAAGAGAGGGCTCCCATCTTGCCCTGGACTTCCCTCCTGGACAAGATCTCACATCCTGACCTGGACTTCCCTTCTGGACAAGAGCGCACATCTTACCCTGGACTTCCTGTCTGGACAAAAGCTCCCATCCCTTCCCAGGCTTCTGGTCCAGATAAGAGCTTCCATCCTGCCCCGGAGTTCCCATTTGGACAAGAGAACTCCCATCTGGACAAGAGAGAGAGAGATGTCCTGAATCTGTCAGCTCTTTCTGAACCAAGTACACTGATAAGACCAAGAAGGAACCACAAGGAAATGGGCAGACGTCAAGGCAGAAGTACATACAACAAAATGAAGAGCAATACAGCATCACCAGAACCTAGCCCGCCTCCAACATCTAGACCTGAACATCAAAAATTGGAAGAAGCAGAAGAAAGTAGCCTTATGAGTAACATCATGAAGAAGGTAGAGGCTTGTGTAGAGGAAAAGACAAGAAAATTGGAAGAACGCTGTAAACAACTAGAGGAAAGGGCAAACAAATTAGAAGAAAACAATAAAGTCCTGCAAGAAAACAATAAAGTCCTGGAAGAAAACAATCAAGCCCTGAAAGAAAATCATGAAAAAGCAATGAAAAAAATAAAGGAAACAGTCCAAGACCTGAAAAGGGAAATAGAAAAAATAAAGAAGACACAAACAGAGGGAATGCTGGAAAAAGAAAATCTGAGTAAAAGATCGGGAACTTCAGATGCAAGTATAACCAACAGAATGCAAGAGATGGAAGAGAGGATCTCTGGCGTTGAAGATACAGTAGAAGAAATAGTTTCATCAGTCGAAGGAAACACTAAAGCCAACAAAGTCATGAACCAAAATGTCCAAGAAATTTGGGACACCATGAAAAGACCAAACCTATGAATAATAGGGATAGAAGAAGGAGAAGAATACCAACTCAAAGGCACAGAAAATATATTCAACAAAATTATAGAAGAAAACTGTCCCAATTTAAAGAAGGAAATGCCTATGAAGATACAAGAAGCCTATAGAACACAAAACAGACTAGACCCCGAAAAAAAGTCCCCTCGACTCATAATAATTAAACAACTAAATGTACAGAATAAAAAAAGAATATTAAGAGCAGCAAAGGAAAAAGGCCAAGTGACCTATAAAGGTAAACCCATCAGAATAACACCCGATTTCTCAATGGAGACTTTGAAAGCCAGAAGGACCTGGACAGATGTAATGCAGACACTAAGAGACCATGGATGTCAGCCCAGACTAATATACCCAGCAAAACTTTCAATCATCATAGATGGAAGGAACAAGACATTCCAAGACAAAGCCAGATTTAAACAATACCTATCCACAAACCAAGCCCTACAGAAAGCACTAGAAGGAAAATTCCAACCGAAGGAAGTCAGATACACACTGGAAAACACAGGCAATAGATAAAGCCACAACAGTAAACCCCAAAGAAGAGAAGTACACACACACTACCACCAAAAATAACAGAGATGAACAATCACTGGTCGTTAATATCCCTTAATATCAACGGACTTAATTCACCTATAAAAAGACATAGGCTTACAGAATGGATACGAAAGCAGGACCCATCTTTCTGCTGCATACAAGAAACACATCTCAAATTCAAAGACAGACACTACCTAAGAATAAAAGGCTTGGAAAAGACTTTCCAATCAAATGGTCTTAAGAAACAAGCGGGTGTAGCCATCCTGATATCCAACAAAATAGACTTCAAACTAAAATCAATCAAAAGAGATCAAGAAGGGCATTACATCCTCATCACAGGAAAGATCCACCAAGATGAAGTTTCAATTCTGAACATTTAGGCCCCAAACACAAGGGCACCCACATATGTAAAAGAAACATTACTAAAGCTTAAACCACATATAAAACCCCACACATTAATAGTGGGAGATCTCAACACCCCACTTTCACCACTGGACAGACTTCCCAAATCGAAACTTAACAGAGAAATAAAGGACTTAACTGATGTCATGACCCAATTGGACCTAATAGATATCTACAGAACATTCCATCCTAACAAAAAAGAATATACCTTCTTCTCAGCACCCCATGGAACCTTCTCTAAAATCGATCACATACTTAGCCACAAAGCAAATCTCAACAAATACAAAACAATTGAAATAACCTCATGTGTTCAATCAGACCACCATGGTTTAAAGTTAGATTTCAACAACAACAAAAACTACAGAAAACCTACAATCTCATGGAAATTGAATAATGCTCAACTGAATCACCAATGGGTTAAGGAAAAAATAAAGAAAGAAATTAAAGATTTCCTAGAGATCAACGAAAATGAAGACACCACATACCCAAACTTATGGGACAGTATGAAAGCCATGCTAAGAGGGAAATTCATAGCACTAAATGCCCACATAAAGAAGTTGGAGAAATCCCACACTAGTGACTGAACAGCACACCTGAAAGCTCTAGAACAAGAAGAAGCAAAGTCTCCCAGGAAGAATAGACGCCAGGAAAGTATCAAAGTGAGAGGTGAAATTAATAAAATAGAAACTAAGAGAATAATACAAAAAATTAATGAAACAAAGAGTTGGTTCTTTGACAAAATCAACAAGATAGACAAGGCCTTATCCAAACTATTCAAAACTATTCAAAAACCTCTACTCTACAAAACTGGAAAACCTAAAAGAAATGGACATTTTTCTGGAAAGGTACCACATACCTAAGTTAAATCAAGACCAGATAAACTATTTAAATACTCCAATACTCGAGTGACCCCAAAAATTCCACCCAGGAACTGATAAAGCTTATAAACACCTTCAGCAACATAGCAGGATACAAGATCAACTCAAAAAAATCAGTAGCCCTCCTATATACAATGGACAAAGAAGCTGAGAAGGCAATTAGAGATACATCACCCTTTACAATAGCCACAAATGACATAAAATACCTTGGGGTAACACTAACCAAGCAAGTGAAGGACCTATATGACAAGAACTTTAAGTCCCTGAAAAAAGAAATTGAAGATGTCAGAAAATGGAAAGATCTCCCATGCTCATGGATAGGCAGGGTTAACCTAGTAAAAATGGCAATCTTACCAAAAGCAATCTACAGATTCAATGCAATCCCCATCAAAATACCAACACAATTCTTCACAGACCTGGAAAGAATAATACTCAACTTCATATGGAAAAACAAAAAACCCAGGATAGCCAAAAGAATCCTGTACAATAAAACAACCTCTGGAGGCATCACAATCCCTGACTTCAAGCTCTACTATAGAGCTACAGTAATAAAAACAGCTTGGTATTGGGATAAAAACCGACATGTGGACCAATGGAATAGAATTGAAGACCCTGACATTAACCCACACACCTATGAAGATATAATTTTTGACAAAGAAGCCAAAAGTGTACAATGGAAAAAAGAAAGCATCTTCAACAAATGGTGCTGGCATAACTGGATATCAACGTGTAGAAGGCTGCAAATAGATCCATATCTGTCACCATGCACAAAACTTAAGTCCAAGTGGATCAAGGACCTCAACATAAATCCAGCTACTCTGAAGCTGCTAGAAGAGAAAGTAGGAAGTAGTCTTGAACGCATTGGCATAGGAGATCACTTCCTAAATATAACACCAGTAGCACAGAAGATCACTTCCTAAATATAACACCAGTAGCACAGACACTGAGACAATCAATCAATGGGAACCTCTTGAAACTGAGAAGCTTTTGTAGAGCAAAGGATACGGTCAACAAGGCAAAGCGACAGCCTACAGAATGGGAAAAGATCTTCACTAACCCCACATGTGACAGAGGACTGATATCCAGAATATATAAGGAACTCAAGAAATTAGACATCAAAATGCCCAACAGTCCAATTGAGAAATGGGCTTTAGAACTAAACAGAGAATTCTCAACAGAGGAAACTCAAATGGCTGAAAGACATTTAAGGAATTGCTCAACATCCCTAATCATCAGGGAAATGCAAATCAAAACAACTCTGAGATACCACCTTATGCCTGTCAGAATGGCTAAGATCAAAAACACTGAAGACACTTTATGCTGGAGAGGATGTGGAGCTAGGGGAACACTCCTCCACTGCTGGTGGGAATGCAAGCTTGTACAACCACTTTGGAAATCAATATGGCACTTTCTTAGAAAATTGGGAATCAATCTCCCCCAGGATCCAGCTATACCACTCCTGGGCATATACCCAAGAAATGCTCAATCATACCACAAGAGCACTTGCTCAGCTATGTTCATATCAGCATTGTTTGTAATAGCCAAAACCTGGAAACAACCTAGATGCCCTTCAACTGAAGAATGGATAAATAAAATGTGGTACATATACACAATGGAATACTACTTAGCAGAGAAAAACAATGACCTCATGAGGTTTGCCGACAAATGGATGGATCTAGAAAAAATCATCCTGAGTGATGTAACCCAGACTCAGAAAGACAAATATGGTATGTACTCACTCATAGGAAGATGCTAGATGTAGAACAAGGATGACTGGACTGCTACTCACATCACCAGTGAGGCTACCTGGAAAACGGGACCCCAAAAAAGACACGGAGAAATGGATGAGATCTACATGAACAGCCTGGACATGAGTGGGAGCAATGAAGGTCGAGGGTCGAAGGAAAGAGAGTGGGAGATCCTAGCTGGATCAACAAAAGAGAGGGAAAATAAGGAATAGGAGACCATGGTAAATGAAGACCACATGAGAAAATGAAGAAACAAAGAGCTAAAGAAGCCCACAGAAATCCACAAAGAGACCCCCACAAAAGACTGCTGGGAATGGCCGAGAGACAGCAGGGACTGACCTACTCTGGTGATGGGATGGCCAAACACCCTAATAGTTGTGCCAGAAACCCCATCCAAGGACTGAGGAATCTGGATGCAGAGATCCACGGCTAGGCCCCGGGTTGAGCGCCGGGAGTCTAGTTAGTGAGAAAGAGGAGGGTTTATATGAGCGAGAATTGTTGAAACCAAGGTTGGATAAAGCACAGGGACAAATAGCCAAACTAGTGGAAACACATAAACTATGAACCAAAGGCTGAACCAACTGGATCAGGCCCTCTGAATAGGTGAGACAGTCGATTGGCTTGATCTGTTTGGGAGGCATCTAGGCAGTGGTACCAGGTCCTGGGCTCATTGCATGAGTTAGCTGTTTGAAACCTGGGACTTATGCAGGGACACTTGGCTCAATCTGGGAGGAGGGGACTGGACCTGCCTGGACTGAGTCTATCAAGTCGATCCCAGTCCTCGGGGAAGACCTTGATCTGGAGGAGGTGGGAATGGGGGGTGGGCTGGGGGGAAGGAAGGGAGAGAACAAGGGAATCTGTGGCTATTATGTAGAACTGAATAGTATTGTTAAATAAATAAATAAATAAATAAATAAATAAATAAATAAATAAATAAATAAATAAATAAATAAATAAATAAATAAATAAATAAATAAATGAAAGTAAGCTGAACTCTCCTAGGTCCTCACAATGAATACTGACAAAGGAAGAGATCTACGGTCTGGAGAGATGGCCAAGTGATTAAGAGCACATTCTACTCTTCCAGAGGATCCAAGGTCTACTCCCAAAACTCATATTGTCTTCAGGCAACTCACAACACAACTTCAGCCCCAGGGTATTCAGTGGCCTCTTCTCTCTTCTGGCCTCCACAAGTACACTCTCTCTCTCATTCATTCATTCATTCATTCTCTCTCTCTCTCTCTCTCTCTCTCTCTCTCTCTCTCTCTCTCTCTCTCTCTCTCGTGTGTGTGTGTGTGTGTTAAAAAAGAGGCATACAGTTTTATACAAATTCTTTAATTCCAAGAAATGTCTAGATTCATTAGCAGATGCTGAATGTTGGTGTTTAAATTTAGAAAATCTTACTTTCTCTGCTCTGGGCCCAATGCACCCATATGAACAAAGGGAAACAGTAAAAGTAATGATGTTATTTTTAAACATAGCAGCATAAACCACAGCAAACATAAATGGTTAGCCTCATCCTGAGAGTTTGACCTAACCAAGCCCCACAGTACACTGCTAATTCATGCTACACTCTGAGTAACTCTCAGTTTAGATTTCTATTTACCACCATCACACTCTATGCCATGATACTAAGTTCAAAATGAGCATTTTCCAATTGAAGAAAGAACAGGATAACAGAACAGGACTTTTTGTTGTTGCTTTGTTTTGTGTTTGAAGAAATTATTTTTTTAAAAATCTGGAGACAACATGAACAGCCTAATTCATTTGCTAGATCAGAAGACATCTTCTGATATAAAACTGTGAAAAGACCCGAACTGCAAAGAGTTAAAACATGTAAGGGATTCTGTTTAAAGCTCAGAAAGTTCAGTACACACACACACACACACACACACACACACACACACACACACACACACACACACACACACCAAACAATACAGAGGCACTGATCCGACTAGCTCAACAACCCAGTGCTCCAGATTACAGAAATAATAAATACGTCTGTGGAAAAACAGCACAGTAGACACCAGCTGAGGAGAAATGGATGGTCACTGATTTCACAGACATATGACTAACACCAGCTAAGGAATGGATGGTCACTGATTTCACAGGCATATGACTAACTTCAGGAAATAATTTAATTTCAACTTTTACAGAAAGCAAATATGGATAGAATTACTTTGACATTTTATGTCGCAGAAAGCAAATGGTGAACTCAAAAGAACAAAAATTCAAGACTTTAACTTCTGGGTATGAGCAAAACCTACTTCCCAACTCTATCAATGGTATACAACTGCCAGCTCTTCCAATTTTAAGATATAAGCAAAGGACCAATGAACATGTATAGACGGACATATATATGGGTGGATATTTAAATATGTGCTCATCTAAAATTTGGTAAAATGAGGAAGGAATATGAGCCAAGTGTGAGTGCAAATTCCAGAAGGTCATAAAGATGCCAACCCCCATTAGTGCAGAGCCAGTTTCTATTTTGTGACTGAGGCTGTTGAGAGAATAAGTGAACAAGTAGACATGGGGAGAAGTGTAATTCTAGACAGACATCTACCAGCTACATTACAAAAATGTCGATATTAATAAGACTTTATTAACTGGGCTGGCAGTGGTGATGGTGCACACCTTTAAACCCAGCACTTGGGAGGCAGAAGCAGGTAGATCTCCGAGTTCAATGCCAACCTGGTCTACAGAGCAAGTTCCAGGACAGCCAGGGTTACACAGAGAAACCCTGTATTGAAAAAAAAAAAAAAAGGATTTTATTGAAAGCAGGATGGGAACAAGTTAATGAATATATTGTTCTCTGGTGAATGAGAACATCTCTTATGCATGCTACTGAGGGTAAAGGATCACCAACTTGGTTTGGCAACTACCATTTAACTGTGTAGAATATAATAAGGGGTGTTCCAAGTTCTAAAGCTTCATTTGACACATTAAGAGAGCATCAAATCACAATGCATTTGAAAATAGTGATATCCAATGTTCTTACAATGAGATGGGAAAAGACAAGAAAAATCCCAAAAAGCTAATGGGCCAGCTAATCTGGCATATATGGCAGCAAACAAAGGACCTTGCCACAGACAAGGTAGAAAGCAAAGGACCACACCCTAGGTTGTCCTCTGGCATCCATGTGTACATCATGCACATGTGTCTATACTCACACACGTGTACTCTCATGTGTGTGCATGAATGTGTACACACACACACACACACACACACACACACACACACACACGGAGGAGGGGAGTGGAAATAACTATAGGTTGAGAATGTGTTACCTGAAATGCTTGGAACTAGAGGTGTCTCTGATTTCAGAGTCATTTGACTGGGGATTCTTGCACAGACTTTACCAATTGAACATCCCTAATCTGGAATCCAAAATTTACTATGTTCCAAATCCAAATCTTTTTTACTTGTCATGTCAGCACTCAAAAGATCCTAGATTTCAGGTTTTCAGTTTAGATATGGTCAATCTACATGTCAAATTCAACAAAAAAGAACCCAATGGATTCCAGCAGTAGCCATCACTTTTCAGGGTTAGGGGTGGTTGACAAGGCTTTGGTTTTGAGAATGGACTGTTATGGCTCTTTTCAATGTTGTCTTCTATTCACTCTGCTACTTATAAAGCTGTACTAATCACTGATACAGGTTAGGGGAGGAGGGTTATCACAGTCTCCTCCACTTGCCCAGAGTAAGTCTTTTGTTACACATATCTGGGGAAATAGATGTCATCTCTAGGCTAAAAGCTACAGGCAACCATTGTACTTGCTAAGGTTCAGCAGATTTCCTTAATACATGTTGCCCAATTTGCTATTTGTCCACTTTCATAGATTTTTACATTGTTATTTTTAACAGTTTTGTCTAATTTTGTTGCCGTGAATCACCCACCCAAACAACACGCTCTACCAGGCAGCAGAAAGGAGAATTTTATGGGCTCAACAGGAGTCCTAGGTGTGTTGCAACACTTAGGCCTCAGTCACCATGCAAAGCAAGGTACCTCCACTATTCCCTCCTAAGATCTGGCTGTTGGAAGAAATGAGTGCACTGTGTCAAAATCCTTTGCAAAATACCAACTGCTGCCCTGGTGCTGTTTTTCTCCAAGTATTTTGGATGAATCACTTTCCCTACATTATCTCAATTGTTATAAAGATACCACATATTAGAGAATCAGGAATTTGGAAGGAGAGATGATATGTGGGCTGGAGCAAAGTAGGACTTATTAAAGTCATCCTGTCTTCAGATGGGGCCAGATGCCATAATTTATTTGCCTGCCCCCAAGCAGCTCCATGAGTGTTAAAAAAAAGAATATTTGTATAAGAATTTACCATTCTAAAGGGTTTTGGTCAGAGGAGAATATTGAAAATAGACATAATTCTCTATAAATGCTGATCTTTATTTTAGAAGATTGTCCCAGGGATTTATCAAAACACATAAAAGTCAGTAATAGGGCTAGGGAGTTGGTTCAGTGGTTAAGAGCAATGACTACTCTTCCGGAGGACCTGGGTTCAATTCCCAGCACCCACATGGCAGCTCACAACTGTCTATAACTTGAGTTTCAGGGAACCTGATACCCTCACACAGACAAACATGCAGGCAAAAGTCAGTCATAAAATGATATAACCATATGATGCATCAGCATGCAGCACTCTGACATGGTAAACAAACAGAAAATAAGCAACTCTACCAGTTTTCCTACAAGTAAGATTATTCTCCATAGAAGAACTAAAAGACTGTAGGGCTGTGGCGATGGTTCAGTCAGTAAAGTGCTTGCTGTGCAAGCATGAGGACCTGATTTTAGATACCCCAACACTCATATAAAAGCCAGGTGAAACAGCAAATCTCTGTAATACCAGAACTGAGGCAGGGGAGGAGAAAAGAATAGACAGGTGGAACCTTGGAGCTCATTGGCCATACAGCCAGCCTAGCAACTGATGAGCTTCAGGTTCAGTGAGACCCTGTCTCAAATGTGGAGAGCAATTGAGAAAAACACCTGACAACAAGCTATGCTGTCTCCACATGCACCCACGTGCACACACCCATATGAGGAACATGTATTTATACATACACATACACCCACAGAATTAAAGACAAGGAAGATGGGATGCATGAAGTCAATAATGTACTATTAAAAATTCCCATTTAAGAGATATTAGGAACACTAAGTTGGGTCAGTAGGGAGGTGGGGAAAATCTGGGATGAGTTGGGAAAGGAGAAAGAATATGATCAAAATACATTGAAAATTAAAAAAAAAATAAAGTACTCAATACAAAAATATCTCATTTAAATAGTAAATTAATTGTCCATTCTATTTTTTTAATTTGATGATATATTTATTTAGAGTCCAGTATGAGAGTTTTCTTTTAATTTTATTTTATTTTACAATACAATTCAATTCTACATATCAGCAATGGATTCCCTTGTTCTCCCCGCTCCCGCCCTTCTCCCCTTCCCCCCATCCCATCCCCCCATTCCCACCTCCTCCAGGGAAAAGCTTCCCCCAAGGACTGAGATCAACCTGGTAGACTCAGTCCAGACAGGTCCAGTCCCCTCCTCCCAGACCAAGCCTAGCGACCCTGCATAAGCCCCAGGTTTCAAACAGCCAACTCATGCATTGAGCACAGGACCTGGTACCACTGCCTAGATGTCTCCCAAACAGATCAAGCCTCACCCATTAAGAGGGCCTGATCCAGTTGGGGGCCCCTCAGCCATTGGTTCATAGTTCATGTGTTTCCATTCGTTTGGCTATTTATCCCTGTGCTTTATCCAACCTTGGTCTCAACAATTCTCACTCAGATAAACCCTCCTCTTTCTCGATAATTAGACTCCCAAGCTCCAGCCGGGGCCTAGCTGTGGATCTCTGCATCCAGATCCCTCAGTCCTTGGATGGGGTTTCTAGCATGACAATTAGGGTGTTTGGCCATCCCATCACCAGAGTAGGTCAGTTCGGGCTGTCTCTCGACCTTTGCCAGCAGTCTATTGTGGGGGTGTCTTTGTGGATTTCTGTGGGCCTCTCTAGCACTTTGCTTCTTCCTATTCCCATGTGGTCTTCATTTACCATGGTCTCCTATTCCTTGTTCTCCCTCTCTGTTCTTGATCCAGCTGGGATCTCCTGCTCCCCCAAGCTCTCTTTCCCTCAACTCTCTCCTTTCATTACCCCCACTCATGTCCAGGCTGTTCATGTAGATCTCATCCATTTCTCCATTATTGGGCGATCCCCATGTCTTTCTTGGGGTCCTGCTTTCCAGGTAACCTCCCTGGTGATGTGAGTAGCAGTCCAGTCATCCTTGTTCCACATCTAGAATCCTCCTATGAGTGAGTACATACCATGTTTGTCTTTCTGAGTCTGGGTTACATCACTCAGGATGATTTTTTCTAGATCCATCCATTTGCCTGCAAACCTCATGAGGTCATTGTTTTTTTTCTGCTGAATAGTATTCCATTGTGTATATGTACCACATTTTATTTATCCATTCTTCAGTTGAAGGGCATCTAGGTTGTTTCCAGGTTCTGGCTATTACAAACAATGCTGATATGAACATAGCTGAGCAAGTGCTCTTGTGGTATGATTGAGCATTTCTTGGGTATATGCCCAAGAGTGGTATAGCTGGATCTTGGAGGAGATTGATTCCCAATTTTCTAAGAAAGCGCCATATTGATTTCCAAAGTGGTTGTACAAGCTTGCATTCCCACCAGCAGTGGAGGAGAGTTCCCCTAGCAACACATTCTCTCCAGCATAAGTTGTCTTCAGTGTTTTTGATCTTAGCCATTCTGACAGGCATAAGGTGGTATCTCAGAGTTGTTTTGATTTGCATTTCCCTGATGATTAGGGATGTTGTGCAATTTCTTGTCTTTCAGCCATTTGAGTTTCCTCTGTTGAGAATTTTGTTTAGTTCTAAAGCCCATTTCTTAATTGGACTCTTGGGCATTTTGATGTCTAGTTTCTTGAGTTCCTTATATATTCTGGATATCAGTCCTCTGTCAGATGTGGGGTTGGTGAAGACCTTTTCCCATTCTGTAAGCTGTCGCTTTGCCTTGTTGACCATATCCTTTGCTCTACAAAAGCTTCTCAGTTTCAAGAGGTCCCATTGATTGATTGTTTGTCTCAGTGTCTGTGCTACTGGTGTTATATTTAGGAAGTGATCTCCTATGCCAATGCGTTCAAGACTACTTCCTACTTTCTCTTCTAGCAGCTTCAGAGTAGCTGGATTTATGTTGAGGTCCTTGATCCACTTGGACTTAAGTTTTGTGCACGGTGACAGATATGGATCTATTTGCAGTCTTCTACACATTGATATCCAGTTATGGCAGCACCATTTGTTGAAGATGCTTTCTTTTTTCCATTGTACAGTTTTGACTTCTGCTGTGGGATAGTCTGTATGTCAAATCTGTTGCTCTGATTGGTCAATAAATAAAACACTGATTGGCCAGTGGCCAGGCAGGAGGAAGTACAGGCGGGACAAGGAGGAGAAGAATTCTGGGAAGTGGAAGGCTGAGGCAGAGAAACTGCCAGCCGCCACCATGACAAGCTGCATGTGAAGATACCGGTAAGCCACAAACCACATGGCAAGGTATAGATTTATAAAAATGGATTAATTTAAGCTATAAGAATAGTTAGCAAGAAGCCTGCCACGGCCATACAGTTTGTATGCAATATAAGTCTCTGTATTTACTTGGTTGGGTCTGAGCGGCTGTGGGACTGGTGGATGACAAAGTTTGTCGTGACTGTGGGCAAGGCAGGAAAACTCTAGCTACAAATGGCGCCTAATGTGTTGGCAAGAGTTTCCACCTAAAACCTGAGTAAAAAGATTCTAAAACGGAACTAAAAACAGCTTCCTAATTGTCTCTCTCAAATGAGCAGCAGCTGCCAGTTTGAATTACTGGTGGGTTCCTGTGTGTGCGCTTGACCTGCAGTATAGTGGGAATGAGGCCTCTGCAAGTGGCACATTAAGTCCATTTGAGTCATGACATCAGCTAAGTCCTTTATTTCTCTGTTAAGTTTCGATTTGGGAAGTCTGTCCAGTGGTGAAAGTGGGGTGTGGAAGTCTCCCACTATTAATGTTTGGGGTTTTCTATATGGTTTAAGCTTTAGTAATGTTTCTTTTACATATGTGGGTGCCCTTGTGTTTGGGGCATAAATGTTCAGAACTGAAACTTCATCTTGGTGGATCTTTCCTGTGATGAGTATATAATGTCCTTCTTGATCTCTTTTGATTGATTTTAGTTTGAAGTCTATTTTGCTGGATATCAGGATGGCTACACCCGCTTGTTTCTTAAGACCATTTGATTGGAAAGTCTTTTCCCAGCCTTTTATTCTTAGGTAGTGTCTATCTTTGAATTTGAGATGTGTTTCTTGTATGCTGCAGAAAGATGGGTCCTGCTTTCGTATCCATTCTGTAAGCCTATGTCTTTTTATAGGTGAATTAAGTCCATTGATATTAAGGGATATTAATGACCAGTGATTGTTCATTCCTGTTATTCTTTGGTGGTAGTGTGTGTGTACTTCTCTTATTTGGAGTTTACTGCAGTGATTTTATCTATTGCCTGTGTTTTCAAGAGGTGTATCTGACTCCTTTAGGTTGGAATTTTCCTTCTAGTGCGTTCTGAAGGGCTGGGTTTGTGGATAAGTATTGTTTAAATCTGGCTTTGTCTTGGAATGTCTTGTTCACTCCATCTATGATGATTGAAAGTTTTGCTGGGTATATTAGTCTGGGCTGGCATCCATGGTCTCTTAGTGTCTGCATTACATCTGTCCAGGTCTTTCTGGCTTTCAAAGTCTCCATTGAGAAATCAAGTGTTATTCTGATGGGTTTGCCTTTATAAGTCACTTGGCCTTTTTCCTTTGCTGCTTTTAATATTCTTTCTTTATTCTGTACATTTTGTTGTTTAATTATTATGTGGCAAGGGGACTTTTTTTCGGGGTCTAGTCTGGTGTTCTATAGGCTTCTTGTATCTTCATAGGCATTTCCTCCTTTAAGTTGGGAAAGTTTTCTTCTATGATCTTGTTGAATATATTTTCTGTGCCTTTGAGTTGGTATTCTTCTCCTTCTTCTATCCTTATTATTCATAGGTTTGGTCTTTTCATGGTGTCCCAAATTTCTTGGACATTTTGGTTCATGACTTTGTTCACTTTAGTGTTTTCTTTGACTTATGAATCTATTTCTTCTATCTTATCTTCAACGCCAGAGATCCTCTCTTCCATCTCTTGCATTCTGTTGGTTATACTTGCATCTGAAGTTCCCAAACATTTACTCAGATTTTCTATTTCCAGCATTCCCTCTGTTTGTGTCTTCTTCATTTTTTCTATTTCCCTTTTCAGGTCTTAGACTGTTTCCTTCATTTGTTTCATTGCTTTTTCATGATTTTCTTTCAGTGCTTTATTGTTTTCTTCCAGGACTTTATTGTTTTCTTCTACTTTATTTGTCCTTTCCTCTAGTTTTTTTTATAGCGTTCTTCACATTTTTTTTTGTCTTTTCCTCTATACAAGCCTCTACCTTCTTCATGATGTTATTCATAAGGCTGTTTTCTTCTGCTTCTTCTAACTTTTGATGTTCAGGTCTAGATGCTGGAGGAGGGCTAGGTTCTGGTGATGCTGTATTGCTCTTCACTTTTTTGTATGTACTTCTGCCTTGACGTATGCTCATCTCCTTGTGGTTCGTTCTTGGTCTTATCAGCGCACTTGGTTCAGACAGAGCTGACAGATTCAGGAAGTCTCTCTCTCTTGTCCAGATGGGAGTTCTCTTGTCCAAATAGGAAGTCCATGGCAGGATGGGAGCTGGGGGCCAGTCTCTAAGTCTCAGGAAGTGGCTGGGGTCTCAGGCGGATGGACGTTGGGGAAGGGCATGGAGATTGCATGGTCTGCTGGGGGTCTTGGAGAAGGGGAGCCTTCCCAGTAGGGCTAGAAGGGAACCTGTCCAGTGGCCAGAACCTGGGGCCATTTTGGGCAGGTTTCCCTGGAGTGGCTGGTGCCCAGGGATGGCGTCTAGGCTGAGCTCGGACAATTACCTCTGGTCCATTCTATTTTTAAAAGGTTTAACCTAATATAAGAGTCACACACCATTGGTTTTATTATTCAATTAATGCAAAATGTTCAGCTCACTTAAATTCAGGTGATATTTCAGATTTGCTTGAGATCTAGTTTTGGCCATCAGATCTGAAACCCATCATGAACAGGGCCATAGATCCTTAACTACTTGTCCACTGAAAATCCCTCTGATTTTTGTTTCCTACACACCTAAGTATAGCTATGATGTCCCCACATTCATTTTATCCAGATCTCATATCAGAATTACAAGCAATAATATAAGTGTAATTATCCATCACATTTATAAAATACTGCCTTAAGCTGTGGTATTCAAAGTCACCTGGGGAATCAGCTAGAATACAGACCCCAAGGTCTTCCATATAGCTTCTGATCTTTTGGTCTGGGTTATAAGTTTGGGGTTTTTGCTTGTTTTGGTTTTTAGTCCAGTTCCTATGCACATCTAGAAATGAGAACTGTTGCTTTCCTTTGTTCAACGAAATGATTCCTAATGATATACTGCTATACTCATAGATTGGTGCCTTGTCCAACTGTCTTCAGAGAGGCTTCACCCAGCAACTGATGGAAACAGATGCAGAGACATACACCCAAACATTAGGAAGACCTTGGAGAACAGCTCTTTTCTAATCCATTTACCGTGAGATTACACCCTTGGTATCATGAGGGATTGATTCCAGGACATGGCTACAGATACCAAAATCTCAGAGTACTCAAATTCCTTATATAAAATGGTAGTTCCCAAATAGAAACAATTCAAATGCCCATCACCGATGGAACGAATATGCAAAATATGGTATATTCATCTAGCGGGAAAGGGGGTGGACTACTGACATCATGAATGAAACTGAGTTCTTAAGTTCAGTAAAAGAAACCCATCAATGAAGACATGCTGTGTAATTCCACTTCTATGAAGTGCCTAGGATAAGCATATTCATAGAGATGGAAAGTGTAGTGATGGCCAGAGGTTAGTGCCGAAGGGATTCTGCTGGAACAATAGTCTAAAACTGGACTATGGTCGTGGACTCACTAACCAAAAGGCATACATAAAATGACATTCATAATATGTGAGTTTTAAAAAGACAAGTATAAATAGTGAGTCTTGGTAATACAGCCACAATTCCTTCCAGTGCTGCCATTCTAGGCTTTTCCATTCAAATCTCTGTGAAACAAGGTTGTATGTTTATAGGGATGTCCAAACTTTTGACATTGTAACATGACATTGTCTTCCACCAAGTTCATACTCAAGAACATCACGTTTTAAATAAGTTTAGGAGTTTGTGTTCGCTCACATTTGTAGTTATCCTGAGATGCAAGCAGCTATTGAACCACAGGTTGGACATGCCTGCTAGTGGGCTAGTCTCAGACTTACTATGTAGTCCAAGCTGGTCTCAAATTCAGATTCTTCCTGCCTTAGTCTCTTAAATTCTAAAATTGTCATTAAGATTTCTTAAAGGGAAGTGGAACCAATGTAAGATTAGCAATGTGTATATATTTTATTTCAAAGGCTTCACAATAGAGGTTTGACAGGCCAAATACTTTACATAAGCCTAAATCCTTCAGAATCCTAGAACAAACACAGAGTGACATAAAGAGGACTGAAGCAGTGACTAAGGTTAACTATTTAGGTGGTACATCTAAATTTAATGTTACTGTCATTTTTCCACTGGGTCACTGTGTGTAAGTGTCACTTTCTCCAGGAGGCCTTCTCTGACTCCCTATGTTAGGTACCACAGCATTGTACTGTCACTGAGCTGCATAGTTCCCTGATAAACATACCACCCATCTTAGGAGATTTTCATAGTCTGTTTGCCTAGCTGGCCCAAATGTCAGCTTCATGGGGGACAGAGGGAGGTATCTACTGAATTCTTCTCTGCGCATTTAAGTATCTGGTGTACTCAGTGTTGAAAATCTGTTGAGTGGCAATTGGATAGAGGCAGCATTACACTCAAATGTATATTAATGGAAGTTGGTGCCATGAGGAAACATTTCTGAATTCTGGAACTCATTTCTATAAATTTAAAATAAAGAAAAGGCCACCTGGACAACAAATATAAACCAGGAAAACTAGTGTCTTTGAATCACAAATATTCTCAAATGAAAATCTCATTGCTACCCCCCTGAAAGCTCAACTTTTCCATTACATGAAAGCTGCTACCTGCAAAGTGCATAGGAGCCACACATATACACAAAGCCCACAGTCCCAGCCTGTGAAATAGATCAGATATCATAGCCCAAGTTTTGCCTACTACACATAGCTTGGGAGCTATAGTTCAATTGTGAAGAGTGCTTGCCTAGCATGCTTAAAGCCTTGAGTTCATTAACATAAACTAAGTGTAGTAGTACATGTCTGATTGGTATCCAGTCACTAAGGAGGTAGAAGCGGGATAATCAAAAATTTAATGCCATCCTGGTTACATCAAGCCTTCAAAGCCATCTCTGACAAAAAAACATACATACACCAGGGAGTTGGTTTAGCAGGTAATGGTCTAGCCTCCCAAGTCTAACAACCTGAATTTGATCCCTGAAACCCACATAAAAAGACAGATGCAATGGTGTACATTGCTAGAGGGAGATGGGAGGCAGAGACAGGAGAATCACCTGGAAACTCATAGGCCAGTTAGCCTAGAGTGAAGTCTGTATACAATAAAGCCTATGCTAGCTTCACAAAGTAGAAGATGAGAGCCAACTCCCCAAATTTTTCTCTGACCTCCACATGCACACAGTGGTGTGCACACCTCTCTATCTTTATGTCTCTGTCTCTCTCTTACACACACACACACACACACACACACACACACACACACACAATGTACAATGATGAAATTAAAGTAATAAAATAGATACCTTATATAATCCCTATTGTCTTCCTTCTCTTTTTCCTTCTTTTATTATATATGGATGAATGACTATTTTTTAATCACTCATCCAGGCATCCAAAATATTTTGGTGTAAGGTCCAAGAAAGTGGACAGATAACAAGTATTCTTCTGTGGAATAATCCTTCTGTACACTGTGTGAATATATGCCACTATGATTGGTTTAATAAACAAGCTAACTGGCCAATAGCTGAACAGGATAAAGTTAGGTGGGGAAGCCAAACTGAGGATGATAGGATGAGGAAAGGCAGAGTCAGAAGGGTCACCAGCCAGATGGAGAACCAGTGAGACACATAAAATGGAATACTTAAAATCCATGAGCCTCAGGGCAGCACATAGATTAATAGAAATGGGTTAAGTTGTAAGAGCTAGTTAGCAACAAGCCTAAGCTATTGGCTGATCATTTATAATTACTATAATCCTCAGTGTGTTTATTTAAGAGTGGCTGCAGGACAAGAAAACTCCACCTATAGTTTTCAGCTCTCAGGAAGTGTACAATCTGAAGAGTCAGATACTTAGTGTATTATACCCTTTAAAATTACTGAGAGTACGGTTCAAGTGTTTTCACAACCAAAAAGTAACAAGTGTATGATGTGATGCACAAATTAGTTCAATTTTACCATTCCACAATGTATACACATTCCAACAAGTTCTACACAATAAATGTATGAATTTTCATCTGTATCATCTTTAGCACATGAAAGTATCTGGTATATTAAATGCTCAAAAATTCTTACTGATACAGTCTTTATTAATTTAAAATGTGGAAGTACATAGAACATAAATATATCTTTATTTTTAAAAAGCTAGCTTTCAAAGATGCTTTTCTTTCTCTTTTTTTTTCTTTTATTTTATTTTACAATACCATTCAGTTCGCTTTTCTTTCTCTTAAGCCTGAGATATGGATATGGGTACTTAATCTGGGCCATGACTTATTTTGCAGGATGGTTGAGCTACTAATGTGGGTACACTTATACACTTTAAGAATTTTGACCTTTTAAGGTTTAAGGTTTAAACGGTTTGACCTTTTAAGTACTGAGAAACTATACATATATATTTCTTTGATGAGGGGCGAGAGCTACATTTACCTGTGGGCATAGGGATATGCACTTAGGGTGCAGTCAGAAAATAATATTGGCTTAGGAAAGTGTCAGTAGTAGGTTTTTCTCTAGGATCTATGACCTCTCCTTCCCATGGGTAGCTGGATAGGTTTGCAGACAGTACAACAGAAAATCTGCACATTGTTAGTTCTTTTATTTAACAGCTAAAACTGTGAACATTTGACTACACTCAAGATAGACATTCATATGATTAAACACACACACACAGAGAGAGAGAGAGAGAGAGAGAGAGAGAGAGAGAGAGAGAGAGAGAGAGAGAGAGAGAGAGAAAGCTAAACATGGTGACACACATCTGTAATCCCAGAACACAGGAGGCTAAGATAGAAGAATGATCCCTGTCTAGAAAAAAAGAGGGGAAAAAAGGTTCTTCAGCTAAACACCAACTACATTTCAAAACAAACCAACCTTTCCTCTGAACCCATTCCTGGAACCCTCTTCCTACCCTAGGTACTCTAGGTACCTATCTTTGCCAGGTTAAACATTATCCAAATCATAATAGAGCCATCATGCGGAAGAGGGAGGGTTATTAACAGTCAGTTGGCCATGCTGGCATCTCAGACTTCCAGCCTTCAGAACAGTGAGAAAATATATTTCTCTTAAGTCACATAGACTATTGTATGGCTTAAGCATCTCTCAAAAAAACAGTCATTGAAAGTCTCCCAACCAAAAAAAGCCCAGGACCAGATGGTTTCAGTGCAGAATTCTACCAGATTTTCAAAGAAGAACTAATTCCAATACACTTCAAATTGTTCCACACAACAGAAACAGAAGAAACATTACCAAACTCTATTTATGAGGCTACAATTACCCTGATACGCAAACCACACAAAGACACAACAAAGAAATAAAATTACAGACCAGTTTCCCTCATGAACATTGATGCAAAAATACTCAACAAAATATTAGCAAAACGAATCCAAGAACACATCAAAAAAAATTATCCACCATGACCAAGTAGGTTTCATCCCAGGGATGCAAGGATGGTTCCACATACAAAAATCTGTCAATGTAATACACCATATAAACAAACTGAAAGAAAAAAAAAATCACATGATCATCTCATTAGATGCTGAAAAAGCCTTTGACAAAATCCAACAACCCTTCATGATAAAGGTCTTAGAGAGATCAGGAATAAAAGGAACATTCCTAAATATAATAAAGGCAATTTACAGCAAGGCAACAGCCATCATCAAATTAAACGGAGAGAAATTCAAAGCGATACCACTGAAATCAGGAACAAGACAAGGCTGTCCACTCTCCCCATATTTATTCAATATAGTACTACAAGTTCTACCTAGAGCAATAAGACAACAAAAGGAGATCAAAGGAATACAAATTGAAAAGGAAGAAGTCAAACTTTCACTATTTGTAGATGATATGATAGTATATATAAGTGACCCCAACAATTCTACCAGGGAACTCCTACAGCTGATAAACTCCTTCAGTAAAGTGGCAGGAAACAAGATCAAATCAAAAAATCAGTAGCCCTCCTATACACAAATGATAAAAGGGCTGAGAAAGAAGTCAGAGAAACATCACCCTTTACAATAGCCACAAATGATATAAAATACCTTGGGATAACACTAACTAAACAAGTGAAGGACCTGTTTGATAAGAACTTTAAATCTCTAAAGAAAGAAATTGAAGAAGATATCAGAAAATGAAAGGATCTCCCATGCTCATGGATAGGTAGGATTAACACAGTAAAAATTGCAATCTTACCAACAGCAATCTACAGATTCAATGCAATCCCCATCAAAATCCAAACACAATTCTTCACAGACTTGGAAAGAAAAAAAAAAAAGACGACCCAGGGTAGCCAAAAGAATCCTGTATAATAAAGCAACCTCTGGAGGCATCACCATCCCTGACCTCAAGCTCTACTATAGAGCTATAATAATAAAAACAGCTTGGTACTGGCATAAAAACCAACATATAGACAAATGGAATTGAATTGAAGACCCTGACATTAATCCACGAACATATGAACACCTGATTTTTGACAAAGAAGTCAAAACTATACAATGGAAAAAAGAAAGTATCTCCAACAAATGGTGTTGGCATAACTGGATGTCAATATGTAAAAGATTACAAATAGATCCATATCTGTCACCATGCACAAAACTCAAGTCCTAGTGGATCAAAGACCTCAACATAAATCCAGTTACACTAAACTTAATAGAAGAGAAAGTAGGAAGTACTCTTGAATGCATTGGCACAGGAGATCACTTCCTAAATATAACACCAGCAGCACAGACACTAAGCACAACAATTAATAAATGGGACCTCTTGGAACTGAGAAGCTTTTGCAAGGCGAAAGACACGGTCAAAAAGACAGACAGCCAACAGAATGGGAAAAGACCTTCACCAATCCCACATCTGACAGAGGGCTGATCTCCAAAGTATATAAAGAACTGAAGAAACTAGACATCAAAATACTGAACAATCCAATTTAAAAAATGGGCTAAAGAGCTAAACAGAGAATTCTCAAAAGAAGAATCACAAATGGCTGAAAGATATTTAAAGAAATGCTCAACATCCTTAATCATCAGATTAATGCAAATCAAAACGACTCTGAGATACCACCTTACATCTGTCAGAATGGCCATGATCAAAAACACTAATGACAGTCTATGTTGGAGGGGATGTGGAGCAAAGGGAACATTCCTCCACTGTTGGTGGGAATGTAAACTTGTGTAACCACTGTGGAAATCAGTATGGCGGTTTCTCAGTAAATTGGGAATCGATCTACCTCAAGACCCAGCCATACCACTCTTGGGCATATACCCAAGGAATGCTCAATCATACCACAAAGATACATGCTCAACTATGTTCATAGCAGCACTATTCATAATAGCCAGAACCTGGAAATAACCTAGATGTTCACCAACTGAAGAATGGATTAAGAAAATGTGGTACATATACACAAAGGAGTATTATACAGCAGAGAAAAACAATGACAGCATGAAATTTGCAGGCAAATGGATGGAACTAGAAAATATCATCCTGAGTGAGGTAACCCAAACCCAGAAGGACAAACATGGTATGTACTCACTCATAAGTGGATACTAGATATAAAGCAAAGAACAATCAGACTGCAACCCACAGAACCAGAGAGGCTATACAGCAGGGGGAACACTAGGATGACTGTGGCTTATAATAAGTTTTGTTTTTACTCAATTACTGGGCAAGCCTTAATGAAACATTTCACTATCACTATTAGGATAAGAATTTATGCTGTATCAAGCTGATAATAGATAAATAAATAAATAAATAAATAAATAAATAAATAAATAAATAAAATATATAATAAGCCACATAAAGAGAGAAAATATACAAAGAAAAAAATGAATATTCAACTTATGTTTTTGTCAAGATGGCCCACTTTGACTACTGGTGGTTGGAATAGGAATGGTCCCATAAACTCATGTGTGAATACTTGGTCCATAGGGAGTGGCACTATTAGGAGGTGTGGCCTTGCTAGAGTAAGTGTGGCCTTCTTGGAGGAGGTGCATCACTAGGGGGGTGGGCTTTGAGGTCTCAGAAGCTCAAGCCAACTCACTTCTGCTCCCTGCAGATTAAGATGTAGAATGCTCAGCTCTTTCTCCAGCAACATGCATGCTGCCATGTGCCCTGCCATGATGATAATCAACTAAACATCTGAAACTGTAAGCCACACCAATTAAATGTTTTCCTTTATAAGAGTTGCCATGGTCACAGTGTCTCTTCACAGCAGTAGAAACCCTAACTAAGACAACTGCTATGCTATCTTTTGGGGAGAATGCATGTAGCTTCTCAGGAACAACAACAATACCCCTACAGCTAACTCAAACTTCACCTCCCAAATAAGAAACATTTTCTTTACAGATAAATTGTATGTAATACAATGTCCCTAACTACCACTTGAGAGGTATTCTGTTTGCTTTAACTTTTCTTATATCACCATCATAATGAGGTTTCTTGATCCTCCAAAGGAGATGTTTGTTGGTCACATGGACCTCCTGGCATGAATTCCACTTTTAAAGAAAAATTACCCTAATGCACTAACCATGAAACTAGCATCTCTCTGTTTTCCCTGTTAAAAACTGGTGCATCTGCCAACTCCTGCTACTCAATATCAGGAACCATCAAAGAAGAGAGAGTGGAAAGACTACAGAGACAGAGGTCAGGAAGGACCAGGGTGAAACAGCATCTTCAAGACATAACAGGGCTACTGTACTCATGACCTCACAGCAGTTGTGTTTGTCTGCACAAGACCTTGATAAGATGAAGCCATTCAATATTCTAGTATGGAAGTGGGAGGGACTCACCAGTCCCCACCACTAACTGAGATGACAGATTTCTGTATTTTTGCTGTAATCTCCTGAGTCATTAGTATCTGGGAAACAACCAAAGTCAACAACTGGAGTTACACTAATGACACAAGAAATACTTCACATCATACATCCAGCAAAATCCTTTATGTGTTTCTAAGGGCAAGAATAAGATGTAATTGCAAACTGCCTATTAATTCAGCTTAGCTCACAACTACATCGATTCAACAGGTTACTTGATAAAATAATTTTAAAACAAAACAAAGTGGAGTAGCTTTAATAGAAAATGTGTTGCTCATCCTGCAAAGAGTAGTTCCCAATAGCTGGACCCTGCATGCCTGGAGGTGAGAACTCTGAGCTGGGTACTCACAGGAAAGTCAGAAACTGGCTGACACAGAACCTGCCCTCCACAGTCCCACTATAGACACACAGACAGAAACATACACACACACCTGAGCCACTTGGATACACATTACAATAAAGCTAATCAAATTTTGCCAGGCACCACAAGAAAGACACAAAAAGTTGACACAAGATACAGAATGAATATTCCTTTCATGTGAAAAAAGTTGTTGAGGAAAACTAGAAAAAACGGTGACTTCTCAATTGGGCTGTACAAGAGGAGTAAAAATATACAGAGAAGGAAAGAAGCCAGAAACTAGACTTCAGAGAAAATTCTCACAGCATGTGGTTGGTAAAGGAACATCAGATGGGCCTGAGTTGGCTCATGCTGGGGAGAAAGGGGAAGGGTGGGGCCCCAAGTGTCACGTGGAAGGCAGCTTCCATCCCTTTGAGCCAGGATCACAAGATCAGCATTTACCACACAGGAAACAGAGGCCACCAAAACTTGTGGGCCAAGAAAGGGGCACATACAACCAAGTCTGACTTTTAGAAGGTTCCATAGCAAAAATATTGAAAATGAACAGCAGGAGAAACAGGTTATGAGTTCAAGAGCTTTAGCAGCTCTCCCAAAAATATCACAGTTCAGGGTGTCCTGGTTTCATTTCTGTTACTGGGATTTGAAAAAACAAACAAACAAACAAACAAACCTGACAAAGAGCAACTTAGGGGAGAAAGAATTTATTCAGCTTATACTTCCAGGTTGGTCAAGGCAGCTAATTACATCATATCCAAAGTCAAAAGTAAAGAGTAATGAATGTATGCAGGCCTGAACTGCTCAACTCACATTTTTTCACTCATACAGTTAAAGGCCTACCCTCCCCCATTAAATGGTGCCACCCAATTTTATGCTGAATCTTTCTGTATCAGTTCATCAAGACAATCCACCACAGACATGCCCACAAGCCTATTTGATATAGACAACCCCTCATTGAGACTCTCTTCTTGGCTAAATCTTCACTGTGTCAAGTTGACAAAACCAATCATCACGTGGGGGGGGAGGAATGTCAAAATCATTCCTCTGCTGAAGATTCCCCATTGTCCTACATCCTTCTACTGCTTTCTTTCATTCATTTGATGGCTGTGGTTCAGGTTCACACAACATGTCTCAGAATAGTCTGAAAAGTTACCCACTTAATCCTACTGATTTATGAGAAATCAAGATATATCAGCCAAATGCTATTGAGGGGCCTTATTTGGATTTTAAGTCAAACTAAACAAAAAGTCAACTGGAGAAATATAGACTCACTATATATTTGATAAGTATCACAAAATTATTGTGGATTTTTAAGATTAATAATATATTATAACCATATTAGTAAAAGATCCCTTGTCTTCTAGAAATATTTACAAATCAAATGATATGTGTGGGATTTGGATCAAAATCACATGTGGGAAGGCATAAATGAAATAAAATGGACTATAAGCTGGTGATTAATGAAACAGGATAATGAACTCGTGGGTTTCATATATTATAGTATTGACTTTACTTTTATGAATTTGAAACTTACTACAATAAAAGTCACCTAACTAGTATAAAGCTTTTATGGTATCATTCTAGCAGCCATAAGGTGAGCACAGATTCCCCTGCCCCTGCTCTCGAACCTCTGTCCAGTTGCCTGTTCATCAGCTCTCAAACACCTCAAACTCAATAAGTCCCAGAGATTCCTCTCACTCCTCCATGTCAGCATTGTTTCTCTTCCCTATTCCCTGTCCTTGCCACAGTCAGCTCCCTGTGAGTCACCCTTGACTCATTTACACCCACTAACACCATCAAGGTTCTGCACGTTGGCAGTCATTCTTTCCTCAGGAACTTTTTTTCAAAGCTTCTTCATCCCCCTGCATTCATCACACACCGCTTAGCAGTCTACCTCAAAACCACCGCAATGATTGTAATTCTAAAAGAAACATCCTTGCCAGCTAGAGGACAAAAGCCCAACTGCTCAATAAAGCAGTATCTCCTGAGCACTGCCATCTGAGTGAACACAATTCCCACAAAAGATATGAAAGCTGTTTTAGAGCTAATTGAGGATCAGATTAATGAGTGATACAACCATCTTCCATATGACACCCACAATCATAGTACAGGACCACTTAAGGCAAAGTGGCCAGGCAGCCATTATAGAAAGTCAGCATCACCAGCCAGCATACTCTCAGTACTGTGCCCAGGAGATAGAATCCAAGGCAGTTGCCGGACAAGCAAACTATGGCCACACAACAAAGCCTAAATGACATGATGAAGCCTCAAAGTCAAACCCAATCTACTAGCATCTTCCTTAGTATCAGACAGCATCTAAGACAAAGAAACAAAAAGCATATTAATCATAAAAGGTAAAGAAATAAAACATCAACACACTCTACTATGAGAATTACAGAGTTATGAATCACACTTATGAAAGGTACTGAAATAAGGTAAGCAAAATGCAAATGGGCAGTGTTGAGAGGGTATGTCATATGTCAGCACCAAAAGCAGAGCCCCATCCATTATGGTGTCTGTTTCTTCTTTCCACATGCCTCTCAGTTGCTTAGACCCAAACTAAAGCTTATGTTAAGAGAGATGACAAATATTTCCCTGGCTTCAAAAGCCATGTGAGTCAGCAATTACAAACAGAATATAGAAAAATCTGGGATTGGTAACTGTAGTGGTTTGAATAGGAATAGACACCATAGGCTCAAATATTTGAATGAGTGGTCATTAGGGAGTAGCACTACTTGAGAGAGATTGGTGTCTGTCCTTGTTGGAGGAAGTGTATCACTGAAGGTGGGCTTTGAGGTTTCATTCTTTCTTCCTTCTGCCTGTGGTTCCAGATGCAGAACCATCAGTTATCTCTCTAGCACCACGTCTGCCTGTGTGTCACCATGCTTCCCACCATGACAATAATAGACTAAACCTCTAAACCTGTAAGCAAGCCCTAATTAAATGTTTTCCTTTATAAGGGTTGCCGTGGTCAGGGTATCTCTTCACAGCAGTAGAACACTGACCAACACAGTGACAATAACCCATTTAGTGACAACTGTGCAACCAGTACCTCCCCAGATATACACAATAAATATGAATATAACAGTCAATAAGGGGTATACAAATTCTTCTGTCTCTTCACAGGCCTCATATTCTGACAGGGAAAAAACCTTTCAGATAAGATATCTATGTTAAGCAGGAATGATAAAAAAAATTAGAGGAAAAAATAACACAAGGAGAGTTGTAGGAGGTGCCAAGGTAGCACAGTGAAATACTAGAAAGCCAAAAAAAAGGGTAGGTTGCAATGGAAACAGAGAGGATATAGCACAGAATATGAGTTAGCTGCAAAACTCCTTGCCATTCAATTTTTTTTGCCAACAGTCACATTTTCTACTGTGTTTAAAAATAAGATGCCACATCAATTACTTGAATAATACTCAGTGTTTGTCTCATCACTTTGTCAAGGGCAGTGGGGCATTGCACAGAGAGAGACACAGTTCCATGCTGCCACCTGCAGCAGCCTAAGGAGTTCTTTACAGAGACTTCTCTTCAGATGAAGCCCAGATTCTTAACTTGGCCACAGAGATGAATTTCGGGATGGACAGTAGGAAGCAGAGTTAGAGTTTGTGGTAGGAAAAGATTTAATATGGATTTTAAAACAGAGATTAGTAGTGGGAACATGAACTCCAGCAAAGAAGCTATGACTACAAAGGCTAATGAGAACTTCAGTGATATGGAGAAGCTGGAATGTTGCAGGTCAAGAACTAAATTATCTGGAGTATCTATCTCCTCTTAATTGTCATTTATTACCCACCTCTGGATATGACTTACCATCTTTGTAATCACCAGGTACATCCTTTGGACTGTACCACCAGACACTCCTACCCCCATTTCTATCAACCAAAAAAGCTGTCAGCATCTGAGACCTATAGCTGATATTTCCCTGTTTGTCTGTAACCCACCTACCTGATATACCTACCAATATACTTGAAAAGTGTCTTATCTCATGACTTAAGTTTCTGTTATTATAAAAACTTCATGGAGAATGGATGAAAAAAATGTGGTACATATACACAATGGAGTACTACTCAGCAGAGAAAAACAATGAAAGCATGAAATTTGCAGGCAAATGGATGGAACTAGAAAAAATCATCCTGAGTGAGGTAACCCAAACCCAGAAAGACAGTCATGGTATGTACTCACTCATAGGTGGATTCTAGATATAAAATAAAGAACAATCAGACCACAACCCATAGAACCATAGAGGCTATATATATATATATATATATATATGGCATGGAGGTCCCTAGGACGACTGTGGCTTATAATAAATTTCAGTTTTACTCAATTATTGAAAAAAATAGCCAAATGAATGGAAACACATGATCTATGAACCAAAGGCTGAGGGGCCCCTAGCTGGATCAGGCCCTCTGAATAGGTGAGACAGTTGATTGGCTTGATCAGTTTTGGAGGCAACTAGGCAGTGGGACCAAGTCCTGTGCTCACTGTATGAGTTGGCTGTTTGAAACCTGGAGCTTATGCAGGGACACTTGGCTCAGTCTGGGAGGAAGGGACTGGACCTGCCTGGACTGAGTCTACCAGGTTGATTGCAGTCCTCGGGGGAGGACTTGTCCTGGAGGAGGTGGGAATGGGGGGTAGGCTGGGGGTAAGGGGAGGGGGTGGGAGGGGGGAGAATAGGGGAACCCGTGGCTGATATGTAGAACTGAATGGTATTGTAAAATAAAATGTTAAAACAAACAAACAAAAAAAAAAAACTTCATGGAACTGTTACCATGTTGGAACATGATATTTGAGTAAACCTGAATCTATGTTCCTGGGCCATATTGGGCTCCAGAATAAGCCATCTCACATTTGTTCCTTTGGGGCAAGGGATGTTTCTTTCATTGACAATATCGAGACACTGAGGGCAAGAATGGTACATAGTAAAGCATGGGTATGGATTTCTCAAGAAAAAGTTGTCCTTAAATGTGTTAGTAGTCCAACAGATTAAATCACATTGTGCAAAGGGTTTCTAAGGAACTTCTTTATTTCTGCCCTTCCCCACTTTTCTTAGTCAGATCAAAGAGTGGTACCTGATATAAGTTGGGTAGGGTTACAATCGGATAAAGTAAAGCTATAGGTCACAAGGGTTGCACAAGTGGGTTTAGACTTACCTTTTACTGTAAAGGAGGTGTCTTGTGAAAATCCTTAAAAAATTGCAAGTTTAGAGTTGGGAGAGGAAAAAAGCCATAACTGGTCCTGAATGCTTAGGCCTTAAGCATGATTTGTTGCTTTTTAAACATTGTTATCTGAAATATCTCTAGAGAAAAGTAATATTGTCTCTATACAGGCTATATTCATAGCAAAATTTGTTAGTTGTCCTGGGAATTCTTTACTCTCATTTGGAGAGAAACTTCATTCAGATTGGGAAGAGGGTGTTCCTTTCCATTCCCATGTCCCTTTCATTTTCTTCTTTCTACCTGCATCAATTTGACAAATATATAAGACAGTGCCAGGCACCAAAAAAGGGAACAGGCCAAAAATGGTATATAATGGCTCCTGTCCTCTGACAGTCTAAAGCCCACTGAAAGACAGCCAACTCTGCTAAAAGAGAAAAAAAGCATTGGAAGAGTCTCTATCAATGGTTCTCCTAGTTTGTATTATAGCAGTGGGATGCTCAAGGCTCTCAGGGGAACAATCAGCAGTTAAATGTTGTGTGGTAAGGGAGGGCATCCCACCATCTGGCTGGGTGTGGGTGGTAGTCTAACATAACAGAAGGACAGGTCTCCTGCAAAATGCAAAACCAGGAGTAAAGTGATGGAATATGGTTATTAAAAAGGAAAGAATGAAGCCGGGCGTTGGTGGCGCACGCCTTTAATCCCAGCACTCGGGAGGCAGAGCCAGGCGGATCTCTGTGAGTTCGAGGCCAGCCTGGGCTACCAAGTGAGCTCCAGGAAAGGCGCAAAGCTACACAGAGAAACCCTGTCTCGAAAAACCAAAAAAAAAAAAAAAAAAAAAAAAAAAAAAAAAAAAAAAAAAAAAAAGGAAAGAATGAGACATGTGGCCAGAGAGGAATAAGAGAAAAAAGTCAAAGATCAAGACTAAATAGAAAGAACTAGAAACCAGCTATGCAAAAATTATATCTAAAGCCACAATTATGAGCGAAAAAGTCATCAGAGCAGACTACCCCTTGGGCACATCTACATTTAGCTAAACAGAGTGAAACAGGGACACTGAGTAGATGAAGCACACTTATATGACTAGAAGAACCTCATTCTGAATTATGAATAGTAAATGCATTGAGGAATGTACCTGGAATAGAGGAGAGGACAGTTAGAGTCATCCCCCACCTAGATTTAAATATAAGAAAATGAAAGCTTTCTTTAACACTACCTAGGCATTTCCCTTGTGTTGGATATGAGTGACAAACTATTGGCAAAATGAAGGAGTGAAGGGGCTTAACTGTTTGTATGCTCTTAAGGGCCTGGGAATCCCCAAAGCACAGGGTGGCTCACCTGGAATGTAACTGAAGTGCATGGAAGGAAACAGCACTCTGTGTAGCAGCATACACAGATGAGGCCATCCATCCAAAGATACAGGGACTACCTCTGGTTGGTCAGGGGTGGGAAAGGGGCAAAGCCATCACAGCAAGGAGATGGACCCATCAATCTTTATCTATAAGCGCACCATAACCACTGCTTCTGTGCTTGTTCTGTCCTTTCTTAGCAAGCTAGTGCCAACACAGGTTTCCCTGCCACTTGGATATACAAGAGAAAACACTGTACCACCTAAGCCTACATCCTGCTTGTCTTACCCAGCAAATATCTCATTAGAAAAAAATCAATTAGTCTCAGGTTACGTTCAGGCTATGAACCTGGTTAATTCAAGCCAATCCTCAGAGCCAGACATTTCTACTTTTGAGTTAGCAATGTCATTGTTTTAATTCTCTACCAAGGCAGGTGCTACATTGCCTGTGTGGCCTCTTGCAGTACATGTGCTACAGGCCCTAACATCCAACTGCAACATCTACTTTCCTTGTTTTATTTGACAGATAGCTCTGTAATGCTACCTATGGCTCTGACCTTTTTTTTTCTAACCCAATCACTTCATACAGAGTAAATGTCACTATTAAAAGCCATCTAAAAACAGTTTGCCATAAAGCAATCACAAAAGAATCTCAGGTATGCATTCTCTTTACCATTTGCCATTGCTTAACTAACCTACTCAACATGGCTGAGCACTACACACAGTAAAGAGACACTTGTTTGTGGCTTAATGAGAAGACAGACTGTATCTCCCATTCTTGACCCTAATAGCTTCCTTCTTTCCTTTGAGAAAACCACTAATTCATTTTTGTTTGTATCACTAGCCTAAGATTACTAAATACACATATCTATAAATATATAATAGTCTTTTCCTTATTTATCTTTCTTTTGGGAGTGTGTGTTGTGTAGTGGTTCTGCAACATGTGTATTTACTGTATAGGTGTGTGCACATGTGCATGTGGCTGTGCATGCACCTAAGTATGGATGCCAGTGGCAGTTGTTCTCTTTCATTGATCACTCTCCATATTGATTTCTTGAGATAGGGTTTCACTGAAGCTCATCAATTTGGCTACACTGGCTATCCAATGTATATCAGGGATTTATCTGCCTACTACTATCCCCCCATCCCCATCCCCAGTGCTATGATTGCAGGCATGCGTCATTTGCCTAACTTTATATGGGTTCTGGAATATGAAGTCAGGTTCTCATGCTTGCAGGACAGGCACTTCACTAATTGCGCCATCTCCCCAGTCTTTTCTAGTTTTAATTTACACAAATAATGCTTTCTAGAACTAGGAGGTTGTGGCTGTGGAATGAAGACCAAAACAATAATAACTTAAACAAGACAGACAGGCTTTTTTTTTCCTTTATGTAGAAGATGGAGTAAGCATTTCTGTGATGAACCTGTGGCTCCCTGTCTGGATATATTGTCATTTAGGCAGAGGTGAGTGAGAGGACAAAGGAAGGCATTCTCTTTCCTTTTAAGGGCATGACTTCCAATTTGCATACACTACTCTATCTACATCTTATTAGCCAGTACTTGGTCATATTTGGTCCCATGGTCACACCTGGCTATAAGAGAAGCTAGAAAATAGTCTTTTTTTTCCCCTGGGAGGCCATTTTTCCTTTTAAAATTTCATTACTGGCCAGGCAGTGGTTTATCCCAGCACTTGGGAGGCAGAGGCAGGCAGATCTCAGTGAGTCGAGGCCAGCCTGGTCTACCAAGTGAAAAAACAATAATAAAATAAAATTTCATTAATGGAAATCATATTTACTAGACAAATTTCACAGTATCTCCCTTTTTACTGGATGCAATCTTTTAAGAGTTACTCAGGTTGAAACATATAAAGTCATGAACGTGCATTGCTATTCAGTTGCACAGTTTCATATATGAGCTTGGGTGACAGGTTTGCTTTAGAGTTGAGGATTTAAATTCTAAATATGGTGCATGAATATACCACAATTTATTAAACCATGCCCCTGCTGCAAGACACCTGGGTCTTTTAAACACAATATGTTTACTGACTCTTTAAATCACATCAGGGAAAATGTTAAATTAGTTAAATACTAAATTATATGGATCAGTCTCAGGTACACTCTTGTTATTTTGTAAAACTTTTAAAGTGCTCTACACCAAGCTGATTAAAACAGAAACTTGACAATGTTGAACTACATAAAAAGAAGAAATAAGTCTGTGGTCTACCTAGAGTTTCTGCTATTGTAACTAAACATTGCATGGTGTTTCTTGACAACTGAAACAAAGAGGAAGCATGGTGTGCCATTCGTTCCTCATCATCTGATAAGGGTAAATAAAACAGCTAAGAGAGATAAATGCCTGCTCAATTCTACATTCTAAAACAAAGCTGACTTATTTTACAAAGCTCAGTTAGCAGGAAAGGTTAATGCCACTAACAACCAGTTGTATAAAACAGGACAAGACTTATCTAGGAGTATTCTTATTTTACCCTTAACAAGTAAAGGACTTAGTATTCCCAGTTTTTCATGCTAAGGATGTAGAGCTCAGTGGTATAGAGCTTGCCTAGCATGCGCAAGACCCCGGGTTCCATATTCAGTACAGTATAAAATAAGGGGGAAAGTTTCTATATAAGGACAGGTTAATGTCCATATGCAGGTTAACCTGTAAGTTCTGCCAAGTCGTCATCTAAGAGGAATGGACCAAGACTCTTCCAGAGGTTTCCCTGGTAGCTTGGTATTTTTCAAGATCACACTATTAGGCACCTTCGTGTCAAAGTCTTTTTGACTCTCTGCTAATTAATTCAAGATTTCAACCCATTTTAGAGAAGTGAAAAGAAACTGGTTATTTCTGTGGCTTCTTTTTTCACAACTATAAACAACCAAATATAGTATCCTTTCCATTTCTACATGCATTTTGGTAGTTTTTTTTCTTTCAGTACATTTTTAAATTATTATTTGATATGCAAAAAAATTATGGGATGTCATATGATCAGTCAATATATGTATACGGTACATAATGACCTAGTCAAAGAAATTAACTTTTCTGACTCTTCAATCTTTAAAAACTTTAAAATTAAATCATGGCTACAATATCTTACCCCAATATACTACCCTCTATGTTTCATGCTTTTTCCTATTATTCTAAGTCATTTCCTCCCCCCCCTGAAGAGAATCAGCACATTTGTGTACTGTTTCAAATCGGCTAGGACAATATATAGAACATCCACTTTATACTATGGATTCTACTTACAATAGCAGCCCTTAATTCTCACTATGACTTCATGATGTAGGGATTACTAACACCACTTTCCAGTTAAGAAAGCTGGGTATTAAAGCTCTGTAAAAATTAGATGGCTGGCAAACTTAGAGCTAAGAGCTAATTTCACATACTTCCAATTCCAAACCTTCTAGTAGCTCCAGATGTTCAGACGGCAAGTAAGTTATGGATAAAATTTAACTCACCTTTGTAAATAATACATGTGTATACTGTGTAGAAGTCTCTGGTCTTTCCCCAAAGCAAGCTTGTGGATATAATCTGGCCAGACTGAACTCCCTCTAAAAATTTTATTTCCTACTTACTCTACAAAGACCTCCACCTCACCAGTATCTAATCTGTCTACTTTTACCACTGCCTCCACAATTACATAAAAATATATTCAGTCAATGAATGTTTCAAGATCCTTCTATGCCTCAGCCACTTTTCCAGTGTTTGGATACATATATAAATGAAGAAAACAAATTGAAATTCCTGATCTCCTAGAACATATTTATACTTCTAGTATGTGGCCATATGCAAAACGAAGATAGATCACAGTGTGTGTTAAAAATAAAAAGTGCTACACTCCAGCCAGGGAAGCAGAAATGCTAACTGCAGATCTTCACCTCTCCCTCCTCTCCTCCATATCCAATTCCCAAGTCTTACCAATAACTCTGCAGCAGAATACCTGCTGAGATCAATCTTTCCCCTCTGATCCCACCTCCAGTGGATCACACATATCTTCCCCTCCTAACTTCCCTCCACCCATTCATTGTTTTATCCCAGCCTCCAACTCCAACAGGCATTCCCTAGGAACCTGCAGGCCACTTCAGCCAATGAATCAGGTAGGCTAACAGCAAATCTTCACCTCTCCCTCCATTCATCCAAATCCAATCCCCCAGCCTCATTCCTAGATCCAGAACAGACCACCAGCTGTGGCCTCTCTTCACTTGGCACCCTTTCTCTAGGGACTAAGCAGTTCCTGATAGAACACCCTGCTTTCCTCCCTCCTGTGGATCCCCTCAGCAGCCCACTCCTAGATCACCCTCATTCCTAAGTGAAAGTTCCCAATTCCTAGAAAGACATTTTACCTGGAACCCGCAGTGTACGCATCTATGAGAATCCAAGAAGAATTTCCTACCAGGAAAGACACAGCCGCCACAATCTTCTAAGAACCAGAGAAGAAACAGAAAGCAAGGAACAAAACAACCACCCAACAAAGATGAGGCCAGATATCAGCACCTAGAATTACAATCTTGCAAAACACAGATGCCCAGATGCCAGCATAAATACACAATCAATAACAACCCAATAAGTCTCCACTAGAGCCCAGCAACCCTACCACAGCAGGTCCTGAGTATTGCAACATAGCTGACACACAAGAAAAAGACCCCAAGATAGCCTTGATGAATATGACAGAGGTCCATAAGGAGAAAATGAATAAATCCCTTAAAGAAATATATGAAAGTACAAGCAGTGGAAGAATATTACTAAAAAAGTTCAAGACATGAAAGTGGAAATAGAATCAATAAAGATAACCCAAATCAGTAAAGAAAACTAATCAGAATCTGGAAATGAAAATTTTAGGAACTCAAACAGGAACCTGAGAAGCAAGCTTCACAAACAGAACATAAGAGACTGAACAGTGATTTCAGGCACTGAAGACAGGATAGAAAAAATGTATACCTTGATCAAAGAAAATGTTAAACCTCAAAAAATCCTGGCACAAATATCCAGGAAATCTGGGACAACAAAAAAAGACAATCTAAAGAATAATAGGGCTAGCGGAAGGAGAAGAAACCCAAGTCAAAGGCACAGAAAATATTTACAACAAAATCATAGAATACTTCCTTAACCTAAAGGAGGAGATGCCTATAAAGGTAAAAGAAGCATGCAAAACAGTAAATAGACTGGACCAGAAAAGAAAGTCCCCCTGGCACATAATAACCAAAACACTAAATGTACAGAAGAAAGAATATTAAAAGCTTCAAGGGAAAAAGAACAAGGAACATATAAAGGCAGGCTTATTAGAATAATGCCCAACTTCTCAATGGACTCTCTAAAAGCCAGAAGAACCCGGACAGATGTTCTACAGATTCTAAGAGCCCACAGATGCCAGCCCAGATTACTATATCCAGCAAAACTTTCAATCACAATAGGTGAAGAAAAATAAGACATTCCATGATAAAACCAAATTTAAGGACTATCTATATAAAATACAGCCCTATAGAAGGCACTATGGAAAAAATCCAACCTAAAGAAGTTAACCTTACCCAAGAAAATACAAATAATTCCAAACCATTAAATCTAAAAAGGGGAAACACACACATCACAACAACACAAAATAACAAGAAATCAACAGTCACTGGTCATTGATATCTCTCAGCATCAATGGTCTCAATTCCCCAATAAAAAGACATAGACTAATAGAATGGATGCAAAAACAGGATCCACACTTCTGCTATATCCAAGAAACACACCTTAACAACAAGGATAAACATTACCTCAGGGTAAAAGGATGGAAAAAGATATTCCAAGCAAATAGACCTAAGAAGCAAGCTGGTATAGTCATTTTAATATCTGACAAAATAAACTTCAAACAAAACTAATCAGAAGAGATAAGGAAGGACACTTGTCTTCTTAGTTACTGTCGTATTGCTGTGAAGAGACACCATGACCAAAGTAACTCTTACGAGAAAGCATTTAAATGGGCTGGCTTACAGTTTCAGAGGTTTAGTCTATTATCATTATGTCGGGGAACATGGAAGCAAACAGGCAGACTTAGTGCTGGAGAGGTAGCTGAGCATTCTACATTCAGATCTGCAAACAGCAGGAAGAGACACTGGGCCTAGCTTGGGTTTTTGAAACCACAAAGCCCAACCTCAGTGACATGTTTCTTCCAACAAAGCCACCCCTACTAATTCTTCTCAAGTAGTACTACTCCCTGATGACAAATCATCCAAATTTATGACCCTATGAGGGGCATTCTTATTCAAACCACCACACTACATATTCATCAAAGCAAAAATCCACTAAGAGGACATTATAATTCTTAACATCTATGCACCAAACACAAGGGCGCCAAAGTTCATAAGAGAAACACTACTACAGCTTAAGCCATATATTGACCCTCACACACTAATAGTGGGAGACTTCAATATTCCACTCTTGCCAAGAGACAGGTCATCCAGACAAAACTAAAGAGACAAGTGCTTGCACTAACGGATGTTATAAACCAAATGGACCTGACAGATATTTACAGAACACCCAAACACAAAAAAATACACTTTCTTCTCAGCACCTCATGGTACTTTTTCCAACACTGACCACATACTCAGACACAAAGCAAGTCTCAACAGATACAAGAAAATCAAAGTAACACCCTGAAGCCTATCGGGTCATCATGGATTAAAGCTGAACATCAACAAAAGAAAGCTTACAAACTTATAGAAACCGAACAACTCTCTAATGAATGAAAAATGGGTCAAGAGAGAAATAAGAAAGAAATTTAAGACTTTCTAGAGTTGAGTGAAAATGAATACACAATATACCCAAACTTATGGAACAAAATGAAGGTGATTCTAAAAGGCAAGTTCATAGTACGTGTTTATATAAAAAATGGTGCATTCTCATACTAGCAACTTACGAGAACATCTGAAAGCTCTAGAACAAAAACAAAAAAATCATACCTAAAATGAGTACACAGGAGGAATAATCAAACTCAAGGCTTAAACCAATAAATTAGAAACAAACAAAAAATACAAAGAATCAATGAAACAACAAGGTGAGTCTTTGAGAAAAATCAATGATATCGAAAAACCCTTATCCAAATTAACTCAAAGGTGAAGAGAGAATATCCAAATTAACAAAATCAGAAACAAAAAAGGGAACATAACTACAGACACGGAGGAAATCCAAAGAATTACAAGGACATACTTTAAAAACCTGTACTCCACAAAACTGGAAAATCTAAAAGCGTGGATACTTTTCTTGATAGGTACCACTTGACAAAGTTAAATCAAGATCATATAAACAACTTAAATAGGTCCATAGGTGCTAGTAAAATAGAACCATTCATTAAAATTCTCCAAACAAAAGAACACCCAGGGCCAGATGGCTGAAGTACAAAAATCTACCAGGCCTTGAATAAAGAGCTAATGCCAATTCTCCTCAAATTATTCTACAAAATAGAAACAGAAAGAACATTGCCCAATTTGTTTTATGAGGCCACATTTACCCTGATACCCAAACCACATAAAGACCCAATAAAGAAAGAATTACAGACCAATTTCTCTTATGAACACAGATGCAAATTTCCTCAATAAAATACTTGCAAAATGAGCCAGGCAGTGGTGGCGCATGCCTTTAATTCCAGCACTCGGGAGGCAGAGCCAGGCGGATCTCTGTGAGTTCAAGGCCAGCCTGGGCTACCAAGTGAGTTCCAGGAAAGGCACAAAGCTACACAGAGAAACCCTGTCTAGAAAAACCAAAAAAAAAAAATCCAAAAATACATCAAGTAGGCTTCATCCCAGAGATGCAGGGATGATGGTTCAGCATACTTAAATCAATAAATGAAATCTACCATATAAACAAAATGAAAGACAAAAACCATATGATGCAGAAAAGGCCTTTGATAAAAAATCCAAACCCCTTCATGATAAAAGTCCTGGAGAGAAACAATGGTTATACCTCAACCTGATAAAGGTAGTTTATAGCAAGTCCACAGCCAACATCAACTAAAAAGGAAAAAAACTCAAAAAAATTATACTAAAATCAGGACCAAGACACGGTTATCTACTCTCTCCATACCTATTCAATATAGTACTTGAAGTTTTAGTTAGAGCAATAAAATAACTGAAGAAGAAGATCAAGGTGATACAAATTGGAAAGGAAATAATCAAAGTATCATTATTTGGAGATGATATGATAGTATATATAAGTAAATCCCACCAGGAAACTCCTACAGCTGATAAACAGCTTCAAGAAAGCATCGGGATACAAACTTAACTCAAAAGAATAAGCATCCCTCCTATAAACAAATGACAAATGGACTGAGAAAGAAAGCAGGGAAAGAACACTTTTCACAATAGTTTCCAATAATATAAAATATATTGGAGTAACTCTAACCAAGCAAGTGAAAGTCTTATGTGATCAAAAACTTCAAAACGTTGAAGAAAGGAATTGAAGAAAATATTAGAACATGGAAAGATTTCCCATGCTCATGGATCAGTAGGATAAGATTAATAAAGTAAAAATGGCCATCCTACCAAAAGCAATCTGCAGATTCAATGCAAGCCCCATCAAAATTCCAACACAACTCTTTATAGATCTTGAAAGGACAATTTTCAGGTTCAGATGAAAAAAAAAAAAAACAAGATAGCCAAAGCAATCCTGAGTAATAAAAGAACTGCTGGAGGTACCACCATCGATACTTTCAAATTGTAGTACAGAGCTGTAGAAGAGGTGGTGGTAGTAGTAGTAGTAGTAGTAGTAGTAGTAGTAGTAGTAGTAGTAGTAGTAGTAAAGCATAAAGAATCCAGAAATATACACTGGAGAAAAGATAGTGTTCAGCAAATAGTGCCAGCCAAACTAGCTGTGTAGCTAGAGTTTTCCTGTCTGGCCCACAGTCAGGACAAATCTCTCTCACCCGCCAGTCCCGCAGCTGCTCAGACCCAACCAAGTAAACACACAGAGACTTATATTGCTTACAAACTGTATGGCCATGGCAGGCTTCTTGCTAACTGTTCTTATATCTTAAATTAACCCATTTTTATTAATCTATAAGTTGCCACATAGCTCATGGCTTACCGGCTTACCAGTATCTTAACATGTTGCTTCCCATCACAGCGGCTGGCAGCATCTCTCTGCCTCAGCCTTCCACTTCCCAGCATTCTCCTCTCTGCTTGTCCCACCTATACTTCCTGCCTGGATACTGGCCAATCAGTATTTTATTTGTACAGAGCGATATCCACAGCACTTCCCATTTTCTTTTTTTTTTTTCAAAAAGGACAGTTTTAACTTTCACATAGTAAAATTACATATAACAAAACAATTATCAAGCAAGAATTACAGTTACAATATCTAGTCTATTTATAATATCTAGTCTATTTCTATTTGGCAAAATTAAAGAAGATATCCTATCTCTCTTATATTTGTGAGTCTAAGGTTTCATATCTAACTTATCTCTTATCATAACTAAGGAAATTATAACTATCTAGTCTTCAACTACATCAAAGGCCCCAGAAGGATATAATATTATCTGAGAAATGGAAGAAGGACACAAGCAACTTTTGGGAGTCTTGCGACAGTAGACATAGACAGCTGGCAGCCTGGACAGTCACCTAATGTTTTTCTGTAAAGTTGGGGCATCTGTTTTCAGCCCACAGGCCTAGAGTCTCTCAGTCACTTGTCTCTGTGTCCTGTAGAATGTCTGGCAGTTTCCTCTGTGAAGCAGGAACTGAAGGACCATTTTGCCAAGCAAATTCAGTAGTCACCTTCCTATGGTTGATCAAGCAGTCCAGTATTGGGGAAAATTATAAAGGCCACTCCACGCAGTTAAAAGGAAGATTTATTTAGTGGATGACTTACAAATGAAGGAATGGATAGGTGGCGGGGGTCTGGGGAAGCTGTAACACAATCCAGCGGTGTTCTCTGGAGCTCTGCACAGTCAATCTCCACCGTCCAGGGTCCAGGCGCAGAGAGAGTGCCCAGAGAGAGCACTCGCCCATCCAGCTCTCGGGTTTCCAGCACCTCCCCTCGCCCCGCCTCGTAGGCGTGACAGTTGCCAGAGTCTCAATGGGGGTTGGAACTTCCAGATCCAAGCTGGAATGGCTACCCACTACAGTCCAGGCAAGAACAGTTTTTTGCCCAAATGGCTATTTTTGCCAAGGCGAAGATAAACTCCATATGGAGTGTCTTCGATGGCCATCCTCCTCTCTGAAGTAAATTGGTGCTGACAAGAGCAGACATGTCTCATTGTCCAGAAAGTCAAAATTTTTAAAAATATTTTAAATGCCATATTCTGTAGGTCTTTGAAGTGTTTGAAGATTACCTGTCTATCTGAAATATATCTATGTATATCTAGAAAACTTAACTAACATGGTTACAAGTTTTACTATCATAGAAAACTAATTATTAATCTGTATTTCTTAATTATCCATTCCAATCTAAATGAGTTACATAAACATAATACCTCAAATGAGAATAGAAATATATATACAATATAACAAAACTAAGTTTAAACTTGTATCAATAGACTAAAATCCATAGCACTGTAAAACATTTTAAACAAGTTGCTCTTTAAAAGTAGGTTCATTAATCTATCCTTTCATCCTATCATATCTATATCATATCCCCTTTTCTTCTTTAGAAAGAGATCTCATTTACAATCAACCTGATTTAAATAAAAATATTGGTTTTCCTCTGTCCCACACCAGAGGGCTCTTCTGATGTGGGACACAAGAATCTCTCAACCTTTTATTTTGGGAATATGCTTGGGTTTAGAGAAGGAGTGAGCCAATTCCATCTCCAAAGCCAGCTTGATATATTTGGGAGTTTGGGTATAGCTTCTCTTACTACTTCCTGCTGGAGGGGGGTGCTGTATCTTATGGGGACATAAAGAAAATTTTAGGATTATGGAGTAGTCCATGAGGGTATATCATCTGAGCCAGTTGCCTTGAAACCATTCTGGATGTTGGATCATCTGGGCCATGGTGTCACTGGACACCTTTCAGGGGGTCTTGGCTGGTCAAACCTGATGTATCTTAATCTGGAACAAATCCATAGCCTCTGGCTTTCTGTGGAAACAAAAGCAGAACCTCCTTTCCAAAGTAACATATCCTTACATCCAAATTTTGAAGTCAAGGTACCTTTAAAATATACATATTGGCTTAACTCAACAGCTTTTACAATCAAATGTTTTTCTGTAGTTAAAAATTCCAAAGACAGCCGGGCGGTGGTGGCACACGCCTTTAATCCCAGCACTCGGGAGGCAGAGCCAGGCGAATCACTGTGAGTTCGAGGCCAGCCTGGGCTACCAAGTGAGCTCCAGGAAAGGCGCAAAACTACACAGAGAAACCCTGTCTCAAAAAACCAAAAAAAAAAAAAAAAAAAAAAAAAAAATTCCAAAGACAACACAATCCAGATTCTCTGTGTAATATCCATCTTTATGTGGCTTCTTTTTTATATTAATTTTACTGTATCTTTAAAGGCTTTATTTTTTAAAACTTTGTATTTTTATATAACAGTATATATTCCTTTTTCTCTCTATTTCAAGCCTATGTACATTTTTACACACATTGTAAAGCATTTAAAGTCTTGTTCCATCTGAATCTGTCTTATTGTGAACCTATTGCTTTGACTGCAGCATTTGTAATAATGAAATGGCCCACGTGGCTGCTGGCTCCACCCACCTCAGCTTTCCAACATGGCCGTGGTACGTTTACCACCAGCTCTGGGAGCCAATAACTCTCAGAAGCAGCATGTAGCCCAGAAACCTTTTTTTTTAACTAGCAAAAACTATATCCAACACACAGCATAGTGCGCAGCTTGGAGACACCGCTGTGTAACATAGCATAGATCAAGCACGCAGGCATGCCACAAACCCGCCATAGAGTAGCTCCAACCAGCAGACTGCCGCTAACTCGAGAGAGACAACTAGGAAGCTGTTTTAATCTCTGTTTTAGAATCTTTTTTCTCAGGTTTTAGGTGGAAACTCTTGCCAACCCATTGGGTGCCATTTGTAGCTAGAGTTTTCCTGCCTAGGCCACAGTCAGGACAAATCTCTCTTTCCTGCGAGTCCCACAGCCACTCAGACCCAACCAAGTAAACACACAGAGACTTATATTGCTTACAAACTGTATGGCCATGGCAGGCTTCTTGCTAACTGTTCTTATATCTTAAATTAACCCATTTTTATTAATCTATAAGTTGCCACATAGCTCATGGCTTACTGGCTTACCAGTATCTTAACATGTTGCTTCCCATCACAGCGGCTGGCAGCATCTCTCTGTCTTAGCCTTCCCCTTCCCAGCATTCTCCTCTCTGCTTGTCCCGCCTATACTTCCTGCCTGGCTACTGGCCAATTAGCATTTCATTTATACAGAGCAATATCCACAGCATAGATGACTGCTTGGAGAAAAATCCAAACAGATTCATACTTATCACCCTGCATGAAACAAACTACAAACATATCAAAGGCCATTAAGACCAGATACACTGAACCCGATAGAAGAGAAAGTGGGGAATAGCCTTATACTAATTGGCACAGGAGACAACTTTCTGAACAGAACATCTTTTAGCGCAGGCACTAAAATCAACACAATAAATGGGACCTCATGAAACTGAAAAGTTTCTATAAGGCAAAGAGCACCGTCATTTGGACAAAGTAGCAGCCAGCAGAATGGGTAATGTTTTTACCAGCTACATATCATCTGATAGAGGGCTAATATCTAAAATGCATAAAGAACTCAAAAAACTAGATATCAAGAAAACACAATTTTAAAATGGGTACATATCTAAACATAATTCTCAGTGGAGGAATCTCAAATGGCTGAGAAACACTTAAAGAAATATTCAACATCCTTAGCCATCAGGGAATTAGCAAATCAAAACTACTGTAAGACTTCATCTTACACCTGTCAGAATAGCTAAGATCAATAGCAAAAGTGACAACTCATGCTGGAGAGGATGTGAAACAAGGGGAAAATTCCTCCATTGCTGGTGGGAATTCAAACTTGTAAAGCCACTGTGGAAATATATGTGATGGCTCCTAAGAAAGATGGGAACTGATCTTCCTCAAGATTTAGCTACACCACTCTTGATCATATACCCAAAGGATATTTCATCCTACCACAGAGTCACTTGTTCAACCATGTTCATTGCTGCTCTATTCATAATAGTCAGAAACTGGAAACAATCCAGATAGCCCTCAAATGAAGAACTGATAAAGAGCATGTGATACATTTACACAATGGAGTATTACACAGCTTTAAAAAATGAAATCATGAAATTCACAGGTAAATAGATGGAACTAGAAAAGAATCATCCTAAGCAAGGTATTTCAGACCTAGAAAGAGAAATGTGGTATATATACCCATTTATGTGGGATATAAGCTATTAAGTCCATGATAACCAAGCTACAATTCCTAGAACATTAGATGTTAGGTATAGAGTAAGGGACTAGGGGGATAGACCTCGATAGGAAAGTGAAACAGAATAGATAGCTATGGATACATGGGTTGGGGTCTGGAACAAGAATATCAAGAAGGGAATATGTGGAAAGAGTTTAATACAGGAAAAATCATGGGTACACTGGAAGAGTATGGAGCCCTTCACCCAAGAATCTGGATGATAAAGTGTCTTACTAATTGAGAATTTAAAATTATAATTAGCAATATTTACTTTTTCCTTTCTTGGTTAAATACCTGTAATTTTCTAGGAATCTCACCAGAAACCCCATTTACAAGAAGAGGGCATGTCCCCACCTCTCATGCACCCCTACTGGCTCCTGTTTTTAACTTATTAAGTTGTAATAATCTCATCAAAGAATCCTCTAGAACTATACTATAATTTTATTTATTAAAAAGAGAAAAGGGGGAAATTTCTTAACCCTTTCAGATGGAATTTGAGAGCTACCAAAATAATATATATGCCTAATGACTAAGTCCCACTTAAGGGTGACTCTCCCTTGAAAGTCCCATACATACACTTGGATATGATTAGTCTCTCCTTCTCCTAACTCCTGTGTTTAAAACCTATGTTAAAATACCTTTTAATAAATTGAAAAACTCACATCCATGCTCTCAGTGTGCCTTATTCATTTCCTGAATAACTTACTTTCTATTTTTACTAAGCCTCAGCTCTACCACATTCTGGCTTATACTGAAATCCTTTTCTGCCTTGAGCTCAGGGATCTGGTATTCTCTGAGCTGAGGTCTCTGGAAGACTAAGGGAGCTCCTCAAACTGCTCCACATAAAGAATGAAGCTGTGCCTACATTCCTGCTGCCAACAAGACCACAGCACTGCACCTTATGACCCCCATATCCTGCCCTTTTCTGCCCCTGCCAACACTACTTCTCCAGCACTTTTCCCAGTGTTTTTCTTCTCTTTACTACCATTATCCTGGTGCAAGCAGAAATGCAGCTAGTAATGCCATGGTTCTACTTTGCATTATTTCAGTATCCATGTAAAAATAAATTCAAGGTCTTTAACATGGCATCCATAATTCACAAAGGCTTATTATTGCCTTTGGCTCCACTTTCACTACCTACCACCATCTGCCCCATACATAAATGTTTGTCATATTCACCCTCCAGAATGCCCTACATAGCCTTTACTGACCTCCTCTATCTCACCAGGGAAAAGGAGGAGACCCCAGCTAATGGAGCCTATCTTCCAAATAAATCTCTGAGATGATACATCAGCACACAGCCACCCACATATTATAAACTGCCAAGCCTACCTCATCAATTCCAAAAACAAAATCCTTTAAAAAATGATTCACTGCATGAGTGGGTCTAATCACTGCATGAGTGGGTGTTCAAGGTGAAACCTCCTGGCACATATGGACTGAATGAAGGACTTGAAGTAACCACTGCCACAGAAGGACCATCTCTTGTTCAAACAATTTAAAAGGACAATATTGGCTCAAATATACTTTTTCTGAGTTGAGTATCATTGTGGTACTATTTGAATGAATTTGATTTATGTTGGAGCCTAATACAATATTCAAGAAAATAATTTTTCTTTTCTTTTTTATTTAAAAGATTTTTTTTCATTTTACATACCATCCCCTGTTCCCCCTCCCTCCCTCCCGTCCACCTCACCTTTTCCCTCCCACCCCCATCCACTCCTCAGAGACAGTAAGGCCTCCCTTGGGTAGTCTACAAATCTGGCATACCAAACTGAAGCAGGGCCTAGCCCCTCCCCTTGCATCAAGGCTGAGAAAGCCCACCATAGGTAATGGGCTACAAAAAGCCAGCTCATGCACCTGGGATAAGTCTTGGTCCCACTGCCAGGAGCCCCACAAATAGATAAAGCCTCACAACTGTTACCCACATTCAGAGGGCCTAGTTCAGTCCCCTGCAGGTTCCCCAGCTGTCAATTCAGAGTCCATGAGCTCCCACTAGCTCAGGTCAGCTGTCTCTGTGGTTTTCCCCATCATTATCTTGACCCCCCTCCCCTTGTTCATATGATCCCTCCTCCCTCTGTTCAACTGCTCTCCAGGAACTCAGCCCAGTGCTTGGCTGTGGATCGCTGCATCTGTTTCCATCAGTTACTGCATGTGGGTTCTATGATGACAATTAGGGTAGTCACTAATCTGATTGCAGAGTAAGGAGAGTTCAGGCACCCTCTCCACTGTGTAGTGGGTAGCCATTCCAGCTTTGATCTGGAAGTTCCAACCCCCATTGAGGCTTCAGTAGCTGTCACGCCTACAAGGCAGGGCCAAGAGAGGACCCTGAAGACTCTAGATCTGGATGCACCAGCTCTCTTGGTTCCTGGACCCTGGACGCTGGAGGTAGACCGAGCAGAGTTCTCCAAGAGAAGACCGCTGGACTGCGCTACTCTTTTCCCAGACCCTGTAAACTATCCCTTCACTTGTAAGTTACCCCACAAAATAAACCTCCCTTTTAACTATGTGGAGTAGCCTTAATAATAACCACTGTTGCTAGGAGTTTTAGCTGGGGCCATCCTTGTGGAATCCTGGGAATTGCCCTAGCAGCAGGTTTCTCCCTTGCCCCTAATGGCTTATTCTATCAAGATATCTCTTTCATTGCTCTCCCTCTCTGTCCCTCTCCGAACTCAATCGTCTCAATCCCTCATGTTCCCCCGCAGCTACCCCCTCCCTTCTACCCACTTCCAGTTTACCCAGGAGAACTTAACTATTTCCCCTTCCTGAGGCCCTCCATGTGTGTTCCTCTTAGGGATCTCCTTTTTACATAGCTTCTTTGGGGTTGTGGTTTGTATCCTGGTTATCCTTTGCTTTGCATCTAATATCCACATATGAGTAAGTACATACCATGTTTGTCTTTCTGGGTCTGGGTTACCTCACTCAGGATGATTTTTTCTAGTTCCATCTATTTGCCTACAAATTTCATGATGTCATTGTTTTTAACTGCTGAGTAATATTCTATTGTGTAAATGTACCACATTTTCTCTATCTATTTTTTGGTTGAGGAGTATCTGAGTTGTTTCCAGGTTCTGACTATTATGAATAATGTTGCTATGAACATAGTTGAGCAAGTGTCCTTGCAGTATGATTGAACATCTTTTGGGTATATGCTGGGTCTTGAGGTAGGTTCATTCCCAATTTTCTGATAAACCGCCGTACTGATTTCCAAAGTGGCTGTACAAGTTTTCACTCCCACCAACAATGGAGGAATGTTCCCCTTCCTCCACATCCTCTCCAACATGAGCTGTCATCAGTGTTTTTTATTTTAGCCATTCTGACAGGTGTAAGATGGTATCACAGTGGTTTTTTGATTTGCATTTTCCTGATGGCTAAAGATATTGAGCAATTCCTTAAATATCTTTCAGCCATTTGAGATTCTGTTGAGAATTCTGTTTAGATCTGTACCCAATTGTTTAACTAGATTATTTAGTATTTTGACATTTAGTTTCTTGAGTTCTTTATATATTTTGGAGATCAGCCAGATGTGGGGTTGGTGAAAATCTTTTGCCATTCTGTAGGTTGCTGTTTTGTCTTATTGACCATGTCCTTTGCCTTACAGAAGTTTCTCAGTTTCAGGAGGTCCCATTTATTAATTGTTGCTCTCAGTGTCTGTGCTACTGGTGTTATATTTAGGAAGTGCTCTCCTGTGCCAATGCATTCAAGGCTACTTCTCACTTTATCTTCTAACAGGTTCAGTATAACTGAATTTATGTTGAGGTCTTCAATCCATTTGGACTTGAGTTCTGTGCATGGCAATAGATCTATTTGCATTCTTCTACATGTGGACATCCAGTTATGCCAGCACCATTTGTTGATGATGCTTTCTTTTTTCCATTGTATAATTTTGGCTTCTTTGTCAAAAATCAGGTGTTCATAGATGTGTGGATTAACGTCAGGGTCTTCAATTCGATTCCACTGATATACATATCTGTTTTTATGTCAATACCAAGCTGTTTTTACTACTATAGCTCTATAGTAGAGCTTGAAGTCAGGGATGGTGATGCCTCCAGAAGATGCTTTATTGTACAGGATTGTTTTGGCTATCCTGGGTTTTTTGTTTTTCCATATAAAATTGAGTATTGTTCTTTCCAGGTCGGTGAAGAATTGTGTTGGGATTTTGATGGGGATTGCATTGTATCTGTAGATTGCTTTTGGTAGGATGCCATTTTTACTATGTTGATCTGACCTATCTAAGAGTATGAGAGATCTTTCCATTTTCTGATATCTTCTTCAATTTCTTTCTTTAAAGACTTGTTCTTGTCATACAGATCTTTCACTTGTTTGGTTAGAGTTACTGCAAGATATTTTATGTTATTTGTAAAGAATGATGTTTCTCCAATTTCTTTCTCAGCCCATTTATCAATTGTATATAGGAAGGCTACTGATTTTTTTTGAGTTCATCTTATATCCTGCCACAACACTGAAGGTGTTCATCAGCTGTAGGAGTTCCCTGGTAGAATTGTTGGGGTCACTTATGTATACTATCATATCATCTGCAAATAATGAAAGTTTGACTTCTTCCTTTCCAATTTGTATCCCCTTGATCTTTTGTTTTCTTGTTCTAGCTAGAACTTGCTCTTTTCTGAACTTTAGAAAATCTGAATTCTGATATCTGAAATTTTGAATTCAATATTCAAAATATTGAATAGGTATGGGGAGAGTGGACAGCCTTGTCTTGTTCCTGATTTTAGTGGAATTGCTTTGAGTTTCTCTCCATTTAATTTGATGTTGGCTGTTGGCTTGCTGTAAATTGCCATTATTATGTTTAGGGATGTTCCTTGTATCGATGATCTCTACAAGACCTTTATCATGAAGTGGTGCTGGATTTTGTCGAAGGCTTTTTCAGCATCTAATGAGATGATCATGTGTGTTTGTTTTTTTTTTTCTTTCAGTTTGTTTATATGGTGGATTACATGATTTTCCTATGTTGAACCATCCCTGCATCTCTGGGATGAAGTCTACTTGATCATCTTTTTGATGTGGATAGTTTTTGATGTGTTTTTGGATTTGGTTTGCCAGTATTTTGATTGAGTATTTTTGCATTAATGTTCATGAGGGAGATTGGCCTGTAATTCTCTACCTTTGTTCCATCTTTGTATGGTTTGGGTAACAGGGTAACGGTAGCCTTGTAAAAAGAGTTTGGCAATGTTCCTTCTGTTCCTATTGTGTGGAACAATTTAATGAGCATTGGTATTAGCTTTTCTTTGAAATTCTGGTAGAATTCTGTGCTAAAATCATCTGGCCCTGGGATTTTTTTGGTTGGGATACTTCTGATGACTATTTTTTTTTATTTCCTTAGGGGTTATAGGTCTATTAAAAATTGTTTATCTGGTCTTGATTTAATTTTGGTATGTGTTACCTATCAGAAAATTGTCCATTTCTTTTACATTTTCCAATTTTTGTGGAGTACAAGTTTTCAAAGTATGACCTAATGATTCTCTGGATTTCCTCAGTGTCTGTGGTTATATTCCTCTTTTATTTCTGATTTTGTTAATTTGGATATTCTCTTTCTGCCTTTTGGTTAGTTTGGATAAGGGCTTGTCTATCTTGTTGATTTTCTTGAAGAACCAACTCTTTGTTTTATTGATTCTTTGTATTGTTTTCTTTGTTTCTATTTTATTGATTTCAGCCCTCAATTTGATTACTTCCTGTCATTTACTCCTCCTGAGTGAGTTTGCTTCTTTTTGTTCTAGAGCTTTAAAGGTGTGCTGTTAAGTTGTTAGTGTGAGATTTCTCCAACTTCTTTATGTGGGCATTTAGTCCTATAAACTTTCTTCTTAGCACTGCTTTCATAGTGTCCCATAAGTTTGGGTATGTTGTGCATTCATTTTCATTGAATTTTAGGAAGTCTTTAATTTCTTTCTTTATTTCTTCCTTAACCCAGTGGTGATTCAGTTGAGCATTGTTCAATTTCCATGAGTTTGTAGGCTTTTTGCAATTTGTGTTGTTGTTGAATTCTAACCTTAAGCCGTGGTGGTATGATAAGATACAAAAAAAAAAAAAATGGATTAACCCTGTATCTGTTGAGGTTTGCTTTGTGATCGAGGATGTAGTCAATTTTAGAGAAGGTTCTATGAGGTGCTGAGAAGAAGGAATATTCTTTTGTGTTTGGGTGAAATGTTCTATAGATGTTTGTTGAGTCCATTTGAGTCATAACATCTATTAGTTTCCTTATTTTTTCTGTTAATATTCTGTCTGGCAGACCAACCCAGTGGTGAGAGTGGGGTTTTGAAGCCTCCTACTATTAATGTGTGGGGTTTGATGTGTAATTTATGGTTTAGTAATGTTTCTTTTACAAATGTGGGTGCCCTTGTTTTGGGGGCATAGATGTTCAGAATTGAAACTTCATCTTGATGGATTTTTCCTGTGATAAATATGAAATGTCCTTCTCCATCTCTTTTGATTGATTTTAGTTTGAAGTCTATTTTGTTGGATATTAGGATAGCTACACCAGCTTGTTTCTTAGGTCCATTTGATTGGCAAATCTTTTCCCAACCCTTTACTCTGAGGTAATGTCTGTCTTTAAGGCTGAGGTGTGTTTCTTGTATGCAGCAGAAGGATGGGTCCTGTTTTTGTAACCATTCTGTTAGCCTGTGTCTTTTTATAGGCAAATTGAGACCACTGATATTGAGAGATATTAATGACAAGTGATTATTAATTCCTGTTATTTTTGGTTTTGTTAGTGATGGTGGTAGTGTGTGTTTCCCTTCTTTGGGATTTGCTGGTGTAAGGTTATATATTAGCTGTGTTTTGTGGGTGCAGCTAACTTCCTTGGGTTGGAGTTTTCCTTCTAGTACTTTCTGTAGGGCTGAATCTGTGGATAGATATTATTTAAATCTGGTTTTGTCCTGGAATATCTTGTTTTCTCCATCTATGGTGATTGAAAGTTTTGCTGGGTATAGTAGTGTGGACTGGCATCCATGGTCTCTGTGTCTATAGAACATCTGCCCAGGACCTTCTGTCTTTCGGGATCTCCATTGAGAAGTTTGATGTAATTCTGATGGGTCTGCCTTTATATGTTACTTGGCCTTTTTCCTTTGCAGCTCTTAATATTATTTCTTTATTCTGTATGTTTAGTGTTTTGATTATTATGTAATGAGGGGACTTTTTTTTGTCCTGTCTATTTTGTGTTTTGTAAGCTTCTTGTACCTTCATAGGCATGTCCTTCTTTAGGTTGGGAAAGTTTTCTTCTATGATTTTGTTCAATAAATTTCCTGTGCCTTTTTCTGGAACTCTTCTCATTCTTTTATCCCTCTTACTCTTAGGTTCGGTCTTTTCATGGTGTTCCAGATTTCCTGGATATTTTATGTTAAGAATTTTTTTGGATTTAACATTTTCTTTGACATTTCCTCTATTGTATCGTCAAAGCCTAAGAGTCTCTCTTCCAACTCTTATATTCTGTTGGTTATGCTTGCATCTGTAGTTCCTGTTCATTCCCAGATTTTCCATGTCCAGAATTCCCTCAGTTTGTGCTTTCTTTATTGCCTCTATTTCAACTTTCAAGTCTTGAACTGTTTCCTTCACCTGTTTGATTGTTTTTTTTTTTCTTGGCTTTCTTGGCTTTCTTTGAGGGATTTATTGATTTCTTCCACTTTTTTGTTTGTCTTTTCCTCTATTTCTTCATCCCATTTTTTTTTTTTTTTTTTTAGTATATGTGCTGCAAAAGCGAGCACTTTTCCTCCATTTCTCCAAGAGAATTTTTCATTTCCTCTTTAGGGGCCTCTATCATCTTCATAAAGTTATTTTTAAGGTCATTTTCATCTGCTTCATCTGCATTGTGATGTTCAGGTCTTGTTTCTGGTGGTGCCATATTGCTCTTTATGTTGTTGAATGTATTCTTACACCATCATCTACCCATCTCTTCCTCTAATTGGTGCAGGCAGAATCTGTGCCTCGGGGGTCCCTCTTCCTCCATTCAGTGTAGGTGGGGCCTGTGGCTCTGGAGGTTGCTGGGGTTTTAGGGAATGGTTGGGTAGGGGAGGATGCTGCGAGCCAGTTGCTGGGGGCTCTTCCTCCAGTTGGTGTTGATGGGGCTTGTGGCTCTGGTGGTTGCTCTTCCACCAATCTGAGACTCTTCCACCAATCAGATGCAGGTGGGGCCTGTGGCTCAGGTGGTTGTTGATGCATTGCGGATGGTTGAATTGGAGATGCTGCTGCGGCCGCTGCTGCAGCCGGTGCTGCTGTGGCTGCTGCTGCTGCTGTCAGTAACTGAGACTGAGGTGGGTGGGGGAGGGCCACAGGATGTGCCCCCGGGGAGTAAGACCTAGAGAGCAGGGCTATCCAGGCGTTCAGATATTCACATCTTCCACCAATTGGGTGCAGGTGGGGACTGTGTCAATAATTGTTTTTCTATTAGCATATATTAATTGTACAAAGAAATGGGTTTCATTATGACATGGCACTGGCAGGCTTAGAGGGCATTAAAGATGGACCTGGTCCCACACAATCAGCTTTGAATCTCATTTGTTTCTCTGGTAACACATCAGTTTTCAGAGAAAGAAGCATCACAATTTAAAGTATCAGATGAGAGGAAGGAGGACAGAGATATCAGGACTTTGTTGAGGCCCATAAAACATTCATTCTCATTCACAACTTCTCTCTTTCCCTCTCTCTTTCCCTTTCCTCTTCTCCCTCTCCTCTCAAAACCACCCCATCCATGTAGCTGTTTACAAATTCTCACTGATAAGCCTGCTCAGTTTTCCAAGTTCTAAGTAAAAAAGCATAAAGGGTACTTTTTCTTTTCTTGCTTTCTCTTTTTTGGCTACTAGCCAAAATCCTGGTACTCTAAACATTCTCAGTCTTCCTCTGAATATCACCCTCTTCCCATGCAGGTGCTTACAGACCTCCATCGCTGAGCCTGACTGCTTTCTTGTAGCCTAACTTACAAGACTTGACTTTCTCTTATCCATGTCTGTCTTCTCAGCAGCTGCCAATATTTACAGCTTGCCTGCTCCATTGTTTTCCTCTCAAAATCTTAATAAAATTATCCTTCCTGTTAAGTCCATTTTTAGATTCTTCTATCTATGAGACTAAGAACTTTCAAAAGGGAACCCTAATTCTTTATAAGATTTGCATGCATGCATATAATGTACTTTGATCATATCCCTTCTACAACTCTAATATCCCATCATTTACTTTCATGACTAGGAAATAATTCTTAATCTTTATAGAGTTAAAGACAATATTTATATTGTCTTTATACAGTCTATATATATATTCAAGTGCTCCAATAGCTAAGGTTTTCCACTTCTAAAATTAAATCACTTAATGAAACTGCTAGAAAGAGATGTTGATAATAATTCTTCAAAATGGCACAGAATACATGCAATGATTTTCTACTGTTTTATTCTTATCAACCAGCAGGACTGAAACCTTCAAAGATGCAAATCATCACCACCTCAGACCTATTACCCTGGACAGAAATCAAAGCTGTGAAACACAGAGACCAAGGGTATACTGGCACACCCCTCAACCTCTGGTTTCTCTGGCTTCCCCAGGCAGGAGCAAATGGCTCTCATTTTTATCTAGCCATTAAGCTTTCAAGAAATAAATAATATCACTTCAAAATTCAATATCCTGTAGAGCCATCTTGAGATACTGCACATTTCAAGTAATTATGATCACAGCTTCTAAAAAGGCATGCATAATGCATGCACAAATACACACACACACACACACACACACACACACACACACACACACACACACAAAACCTCTAGCACCATCAGAGGCTATGGCAATTCTCATGCAGCCACTATTGAAACAATCATGAATTAGGTAAACAAGGGTCTTGTATTTGTTATAAGAACAGAAGAACAACCAATAAATAAGTAAACAAAAAAGACAGCTATGCACTATAGCAAGTGCAGTTAGTGAAGGCAGCTGGCATCTCTGGCCAAACATATTTTTTAGCATTTGAACTATTAAATTCACACACCAGAACAATGATGGGCTCCCTACCACATTCCAAGGGTTTATATTTAAATTTTAAAAAAAAAAAAAAAACCTCTACTTTGCTAAAAATATTGAGAACTCTGCTTCTTGGTTTTTGTTTATGAAAGTGAGGTATGGATAGTAGGTTCAACAATAGTCTTACTGATACTTTGCCCACAAATGCAAAGGTGGTCCACACATAAGCATTCTATGATTATGAATTTGAAACTTCGCCTAGAGTTCCATCATTTTAAAATCTTTACCTCCATAATGTTTAAACACCATTGAAAGTCCTCCTAATTATAATTGCCTGTCTTAGTGGCATGCAAGAACCCACCTCTAGCTGAGAAGCTATTGACAGTTGATGGCTGTTAGGAGAGACAGAGTCAGTTTTCTTGCTCCAATGGATGGCCCCACACCCACACAGATATGGGCAGCAATAATTAGACTCAGTGCATTGTTGTTGTTTTTTTAAGGGGAAAAAAGAAAAAAGAAATAACATGAAGTAGGTAGGAGATTGTAGTGAGGATCTAGGAGGAGTTGAAAGGGGAAGGAAGGGGGGGTAAATATGATCAAAATATACTGTGTGCATGAATAAAATTCTCAAAGAACAAAAATATTCTATTTTGAAAAGAAGTGCCTGTCTTATTTATAGCTTTTTATAAATATAAATTAACAATCCATAGCTTTAAAAAGCACTTTCTTAATGCCACCTAATGTTTGGCTGTGGGTATGCATCTATTTCCATCGGTTGCTGGATGGCGCCTCTCTGATGACACTTGGGCTAGACGCCAATCTGGTCACAGGAAATGGTCAGTTTAGGTTACATATCTGCTATTGCTAGGAGTCTTAACTGGGGTCCTCCTTGTAGATTCCTGTGAGATTCATGGTCAGGCTTTTACCTGACCATGAAATGTCCCGCACTTCCAGTAGTCTCTGAGGAATCCTGCAGAAGAAGGGGAGAAAGGATTGTAGGAGCCAGAGGGTATAGATGGATTTTTCTTTGGGATATCAGCTCACAAAAAAAAAAAAAAAAATGACACAGAGACAAGAGCTTAGGCTTGTCCTACTAGCTCTTATAACTTAAATTAACTCATTTATATTAATCTATGTTTTACCTCATGGGTTTTTACCTCTCTTCCAGCTTGCACCTCCTGTTTTCTCTCCATGTCCTCTGGCATCTCTCCCACACCTAGATTCATTTCCTGTTCTTCTCTCTCTGCCAGGAAGTCCCACCTAACTTCTTCCTGCCTAGCTATTGGACATTCAGCTCTTTATTAAACCAATCAGGAGGCACCTTGGCAAAGGTACACCATTACAGTGTACAAAAAGGTTATTCCACAACAAGAGAGGTCAAAACCACCACAAGAAAACCCACAGAATCAACTAATCTGGGCTCATGTGGGCTCACAGAGACTGAACCGACAACCAGGAAACCTGCATGAGACTAATATATGTTACAATTGTGTAGCTGGGTCCTCTTGTGGAACTCCTAACAGTGGGAAGAGGGGCTGTCTCTAACCCTTTTACTGGCTTTTGAGACCCTACTCCTCATACTGGGTCACCTTGCCCAGTCTTACTACATGGGGAGATACGTAGTCTTACTGAAACTTTATATGCCATGATTTGTTGATACTCATGGGAAACCCCTCCTTTCCTGAACAGATATGAAGAAGGAATAGATTGTGGAGTGGGAAGGTAGACGGAGAGACTGGGGATAGAGGAGGGAGGGGAAACTGTGGCTGGAATATAAAATAAACAATTTTTTTTTTTAAAAAAAGCACTTTCTGCTAGGCATTTTGGAGCATACCTTTAATCCCAGTATTCAGGAGATAAACAGATGTCTATGAGTTCTAGGCTAGCCTGCTCTACATAGTGGGCTCCAGATCAGTCAAGTTTATATAGTGAGACTGTCTTTTTATTATTATTATTATTATTATTATTATTATTATTTTATTTTACAATACTATTCAGTTCTACATAACAGCCACGGATTCCCTTGTTCTCCCCCTTCCTGGCCCCCTTCCCTTCCCCCCAGCCCACCCCCCACCTCCTCCAGAGCAAGGCCTCCCCTGAGGACTGAGATCGACCTGATAGACTCAATCCAGGCAGGTCCAGTCCCCTCCTCCCAGACTGAGCCAAGCGTCCCTGCATAAGTACCAGGTTTCAAACAGCTAACTCATGCAATGAGCCCAGGACCTGGTACCACTGCCTAGATGCCTCCCAAACAGATCAAGCTAATCAACTGCCTCACCTATTCAGAGGGCCTGATCCAGTTGGGGGCCCCTCAACCTTTGGTTCATAGTTCACGTGTTTCCATTCGTTTGGCTATTTGTCCCTGTGCTTTATCCAACCTTGGTTTCAACAATTCTCGCTCATATAAACCCTCCTCTTTCTCGCTAATTAGACTCCCGGTGCTCCACCCAGGGCCTAGCCGTGGATCTCTGCATCCAGATTCCTCAGTTCTTGGATGGGGTTTCTGGCACAACTATTAGGGTGTTTGGCCATCCCATCACCAGAGTAGGTCAGTCCCGGCTGTCTCTCAGCCATTGCCAGCAGTCTTTTGTGGGGGTATCTTTGTAGATTTCTGTGGGCCTCTTTAGCACTTTGTTTCTTCCTTTTCTCGAGACTGTCTTAAAACAAAGAAAACTAGTTGCTAAGACAATCTAGATAATATGGCTATTTGCAAAAGGAAAAAAATTAAAAGTGGCTAGAGAGCTCTTAGTATATGAGTAGTCAATGCTTTCCCCAACTTTTTAGTTGCCTGAATTATTCTAAGGTTATTTGTAAAACCTAAAATTGTGTGCAGCAAGGAAAAAAGCCTTTCATTAATGCCATTTATGTTGTTTCACATCTGGGTTACACATAAAGAACTGAAGTATTAAAGTAACCAAATGAGAACTGGATGTTTAAATAACACTAAATTGCTGACCTGAGAATTGTGATATTTCATATGACAAAATGAGTCCTCATTTGTGGCTGCAGGTCATTGTAACACAGTCTGCAATAGACTACCTGCTTTATGCAAGTTCAATTATGGGTTCAAAGCAAAGGCACTTTCTTAATTAGCAGGTAATATTCTGTCATTTTCAGTCACCGCATAGATCCAATTGTCACTCACAGCTTCTGTCACAGTAGAATATGCCATGCTGCTTTATTGTGTAGAACATAATAGGAGGGAGAAAAATGTTTTCTATTACCACAGTTTCTGTCCAGCTAGCAATTGGAAGGAGCTGGAGAGCTGTAATAAATTACTAGGCTGCTTACCATGCTGACCTTTATAGCAAGGAATGACAACCATGATGAAAAAGTAAGTTGCTCTACCCAGCTAGCAAGGATGGGTACAAAATAATCTCCACTGCATAAGTCTGTAGACTTAAATAAGAACTAATTATGCACGTGTCACCAGGTTCATCTTAGAAAAAGGACCATTTCCTTTCTTTTGCTGACTAATGTCCCCAGGCAGGGTAGCCCAGGTGTTAACGATAAGATTTCTTTTAAAATGAAAGACAACAGTGCCATTAGGCATGTCTGTTTTCCAATAAAGTCACAAGTGCACATCCATGGATCAAGCCCAATTTCCTCCCTAAGCAAGCTCACTTTCCTATGAAGAAGCAAAGGAGAAAGAAGCTTGCAGGAGCCTTGCCAAGGATGCTGAAAGGAAGGGGAAATATGCCTTTGGACACAAAGAGGTAGGGGAAAAACTCAATAACAAAGGTCAACAAATATGAGAGTAGGTACATAAACCACAGTAGCAGCCCTGCTGGTTAGAACAGGAGTACAAGACACAGGGTATTGCTATCTTCCTCTAGAATCTCCACAAGCTGAGAAGTGGTACAACCTGGTGCAGTTGCAACCTGCATGAAACCTTCCTCATTTACTATGAGGAAGAATGGAGGAAAGTAGCTCCTGGATTCTAAAGGCCCAGAACAAAGAGTGTGGAGTCAGACTGCTTTAAAGCTCTGCTTTACCATTTAGAAAGCTAGATGACCTGGGCAAATCCCTCAACGTCTCTCATTTTTCTCATCAAAAAACTAAAATGATGTTGATTGAGCTACTATGAAGAATTAAGTAAGCTAATAAATATAAAATTCCTAGAATAGGGTTTAGCACACTCCTTGACTTATAATGGTTCAACTTATAATATTTCTTAACAAAATAGCAGAGAAGTGATGGTACCCCACAGAAATTATACTTGTACTGTATTCTGAATTTGGATCTTTACCCAGAGTAACAGAACATCCTCTCTTGAGGTACTGGGATACATCGCCCAGTCAGCTCTGAGCCCATGAAGAGAACACCTGGCACCCTACAGTGCATTGGGTGGCTAAGGTGGGGTTTGCAGTACATTAGGTGGATTCAATTCACTTGATGGGTTTATCAACATCTATATTAATAACTCTTGCTTAAATTTTTAAAAATTAAAACTTTTAAAATGCTGACACAACTAGAAAGAGTCCCTGGCCCTGTCTAGGCCCCTCACCTGAGAGGAAATTGGATTCTGTCCTCCCTCCTCATTTGGACTTCCTCCAGGAGCACTGCTGCTTGCCCTAAGAGAAGATGCTTGTCATTCTCCTACTTTCTCATTGTTCTAGTCCCAATTCAGATCTCTTACCCATCACACAACCCCAGTTTGTCTTGCTAGCCTATCAGCTTAAAGAAGTGTAGCAGCAGCATAGATGTGATGGGGTCCAGCAGGCAAACAGACTCGCAGGACACAGCCAAGATGTCACTGGTTACATTTATTTTGCTTTGCAGAAGGATGCAAGACAGAAATAAACAAGGGACAGCAGCTACATTTCAATGGGAGGCTAAGCAGTTTCCCATGTACACAGATGCTTCCACCCTTCACTCACATGGGTCACATATGACTGCAAGAGAGGACAGGCAAGATTTTTGTATGCCTTGTTAGCAAACTACAACAAAAAAAGCCACAGTCTCTTTTCCTGCCACTCTCAGACAAGCCAACTGAGATGCTCCCTAACCCAGGGTAGCTCTATACAAAAACCAAAGAAGACACCAAACTCCCCAAATAACTTAACTCTAGTGTTTGGTGTGTTTTGAGATGGTATTCATGCATTCCAAATTGACCTTGAATTCAGTATGCAGTCAAGGGTCATCTTGAACTTATGACCCTTCTACCTCTGACTCCCTAGTGCTAGGTATAGGCATTCGTGCATCAACCAATCTGTTATAGACAGTGTTGGATATCAAACCAAGGGCTTTTCATAATCTAGACAAACATTCTACCAAGTAGCTAGATCACCAGCCCTAACTCTACTGTTTTCAAAGAATTCAGGTGATCAAAATCATCCATAGGCAAGCACAAATCATCCCAAGATCGTGAATGTCAATCCACATTTTTTTAATAGAATGGAGTTTCAGGCCCCAAAAGGGCAATTGAAGGCCCCCACAATCCTGCCTTATCTTGCACACCTGATCACAATATACCTAAATATGGCCATACAACATGCCTTGCCCTTTGGTTAACCATACATAGTTGTACTCCATTTAGGATGTCACTTATTGGGCAGAAATGTTATATTTTCTATTATCCAGCAATCAAGCATATTTGTTTAAATACAAAAACTGGGCAAAATATCAATTGCATTTAAGCAACCAATGAATTCACACCACTATTATTCTGCTACAGTGAAGGAAAGTTATAGGATTCTAAAAGCTCCAATGTCTGGATGGCAGTGATCCTTACACATATGACATGGAAAATGCTAAATGATTTAACTAAATCTCTCTCAAATCCATAGGAGGAGGAGGAAGACACTAAGGTTATCTTAAAGCCAGTATCTTTTTTTTAAAACAGTTCTGGGAATGGAACTTAAGGCCTCATACATGCTAGACAAACTTTCTACCACTGAGGTACATCCTTAGTCTCAAAAAGCTAATTTACTAATAACCTCTTCTGCATAGCACTTCCATACTCATCCTTGTTAAGTGGGGACTATGTCCCTATACAACAAATAGCCAAATGTCTGAGGGGGTGATGGCTCAGCAGATGGAAAGAAACAGACTTGACCAAAATCTAAAACTTGTATTCCACAAAAAAAATACTGCTAAGGAAATGAAATGATAAGCCACAGGCAGGGAGAAAATAGACAAAGCATGATTACCAGGTGAAGAATTGGTACCTCAAAATACATACAAACCTACTAAAAAGGCTAAAATAGGTCAAAGTGGGCAAAAATATAAGAAGACCAAGGGTGGTAAATAAGCAATAGAAAGATGTTTAATGTCATTTGTTAGTAAGGAAATATAAACCAAAACAATAAGATACATAAGAATGGGTAAAATTAAAACTTCTAAAATAGCAAACACTGTGAAAATGTAGACTGGTCTGACATCTCCTGCACTCTTCCAGGGAATGCAAATTATTCACACCCTTAAAAATGGTTGCCAGGTTTTGGCAAAATTAAGCATATACTTACCATACCAGTAAAAATGAAAAACACAAACATATGCCCACACAAAGAAATGTAGGTGAGTGTTCATCACAGCTTTATTTATAATACCCCAGAAGTAAAACAAAACAACAAAAATGTTCAGCAAATGGTCAATGTGTAAGTAAACTACAAAAAATCCATACAATGGAATACAACTCAGAAACGAAAAGGGGAAAAATTCCTGATAAGCACTATGCTAAATCAAAGAAGTCAGGCACACAATATTACCAGATATATTATTTGTTCCCCAAAAGGGCAAAAAACACAGCGATAGAGAACAAATCAGGAGTTGCCAAGAATTCAGGTATAACAGTGAACATGTTCAGCAAAAGTACAAGAATTTTTAGAAGAATTGAAATGCTCTATATCCTGATAGTGGTGGTAGTCATACAAGTAGGTAAGTGTATATTTAAAATGAGTGAATTTCATTCTATGTAAATTATACATCGATAAACATGTCTTTTTAAGAAGAACATATTTAGGGCCAGCAAGATGGCAAGGTGTCTACCTATCTTGATATCCAGACACCAAATGGTAAAAGGAAATAAAGGACATGACCTACTCCCTCATGTTGTCTTAAAACTTCCATAAGTACCATGGCACATGTGTCCACACACATACATGTATACACACACACAAGCAATTACACTTACACACACACACACACACACACACACACACACACACACACACACACACGGAGTAAATAAGTAAATATAAGTTTTGTTAAACAACACACTAAAAATAAGCAAATAGTAATTATTTGTTGGATGAATCAATAAATTGGGAACTTGGTAGTTAAAGAACTTAAGGAAAACAGTGTATCTGGATAAGCTGACAAATATCTAAAACTTTAATAAATAAATAATAAAAAATAAATAAATAAAACTAGGAGATAATGTATATTAAATTGCAACTTAATTCTGATTCTGTCAGAAGTGTTTGATGCACTTGTAATGTTAGCATTTATGATGCTACAACACAGACTTAAATGCTTGTTCCCTCTTTAGTACCAAACTCATGCAATCTAACAGAATATAATTCTGAAAAATAGTTGTACTCTGTAAGTTCAAACTGCAAAAACATGATTAACATTTTAATATAATAATAGTGGATCTCTGAATAAAATTTCTGATTTATTCAATTCAGAGATTCCTTCTGTTGATAATATTTTGGTTTGACCTTGATCAAATATTGATTTTTAATCCTGCCATTCAACATCTAGCTAACATAGTTATTCAGTGACCAAGCTATTAACCTTTTCAAGTTCTAGGTCATGCTTGGCAAGCCTCTACCAAACCACTATCAAGATATACTTTGGTTCAGTCTTGTTTTCAAAGACTTGTACTCAACCCAGCACTGGTAACAGTTACATAGAAACCCAAATCCATATGCAGGACTTTGATTTCTTGCCTTTTCTTTTTATGTTCTTAATTGTTCTATGGTTCTAGGAGTAGAACCCAGGACTTCCCACATGCTCTATCACTGAGCCACTGCCTCAGATCAACTTTTACAAAAAAAAAAAAATTCAGAATAGTCATACAATTTAAAGGGATTGTGAATGGGCTGGAGATGTAGATCAGTTAGTAGAGCTAGTATGTCCCAGCTCTCTTAGGATGCATGGGTTTGATCCCCAGCATTGAATAAACCAGATGGGGTCACATATACCTATAATTCCAGAAGTGGAGAACAAAGAATCAAAGCTCAAGGTTACCCTCAGTTGTACAACAAGCCAAGGATATATAAAATGATATCTCTCTCAATAAATAAATAAAGGATAATGGATGAGAAAGCATCAATTATATATATCAAAAATTCAATAATTGAATATAAAAGAAATAAAATGTAAGTGTAACAAAAATATAAAATATCTATGAATAAACTTGAGAAATACGTAAAACTTAAGAAAATTCAAGAATAGAGCAGAAGGCACAGGAGGCCTCTGACAAGGAAGAATCATAAAAATGATACCGCCCATGTTGACTCAGAAATTCACTGCTCTCCTAATAAAAATGCCAAAGATATTTGGCCAGGAGGTAGGCAAACTGATTCTAGAGCCACATGCCAAACCAAACAAATAAGAACCAGGAAAATTCAGGGGGAAAAAGAGAAGGGCAGGGAAAGGGCACTGGCCCAAGCATATTTAAAATGCTATCTAAGGGTCTCAACAGTAGCTCTTGTGATATAAGACGGTAACAGACCAGAATGGGAAGCCTAGAAATACATATAGCCGTTTTAGTAGTGACAACCTGAACTTTTCAGCTACTGTGTTAGAACAAAAAGTAACCATGTGGGGGGAAGATCTAATGACAAAGTCCAGACATCATTGAAAACATAAAAATGCTAGCAACCTGATAACGACCACAGAAGTCTAAGAGAACAAAAATCACAGAGTGAGTGTGTGTGTGTGTGTGTGTGTGTGTGTGTGTGTGTGTGTGTGTGTGTGTGTGTGGCTGGGGGGCCAGGGGGGGGGGAGATCCAACTGAAGAGAAAGTGTTACTCATAACAGAAAAAGAGTTAACCTCTCTAATGTACAAAAATGCTACTAGATTCAAGAAAAAGAAGCCCATATGAAAACCAGAAAAACTATATGCAATTCACAGAAAAATATATGAATCACCTGTAAACTTTATAAAAATCCATTATTGCTAATAAAAGAAAAGCAAATCCTAATAAGACGATACTATTCTCTCATAATGACAAAAAATCCAAAAGTTTTACAGTATAGCTGTTAGCAAGAACTGTGGCAAAGCAGGTACTTTCCTAATAGCTAGTGAGAGTATAAATAAATACCCGGTTTCAAATGAGAAGCATCTACCATATTATTCCAAATTATAAGCCATTTCCCCCTCAATCCAATAATCTAAGATCTAGACCTCTATCACATGATACACGTGAACATGAATAACAAACCTGAGGTTATTCACACGGTATTATTTATGGTAACACTGGAAACAACCCTAGTGGCCACCAACAGAGGACTCACTTGTAGCTCATCCACACAGAAAATCATGCAACTTTAAAGAATGATGAGAAACAACTCCTTGGATGAAACAGAACACCACTAGGACAATTTAAATGAGAAAACACAGTAGTGTGCAGGGCCAACAGTGTACTGCCTTTTGTAACATAACAGGTGTAAATTAGCACATATGTTTCTATTTGCTTGAATTTATGTAAAACAAACAAACAAAAAAACACTGGAACAAGCCAATGATGGTGTTAAGCAGAAATAGAGAAGAGATATGTCCCTTTTAAATTTCTTTTTACATGAGGACCATGTGCATGTATTATTTTTAAAATAATCTTTTTTAAAGCATCCTGTTATATGCTGATTTTTTCAGCTACTCAGGAGTCTAAAGCAGAAGGATCACTTGAGCCCAGGTGCTCAGGGATAGCCTTGACAACACAGCAAGAACCCCAACCCAAAAGAAAAATATTGCAATAAAGGCTCAGGGAAGGCAGAAAACTAAAAAATATATTATTTAGGGGCACCCACACATTATAAACCTATAATGACTATTTCAACAATGTCAGATTGCCTTTTTGTTGTTGATCTTTCTGATAATACAATTAGGATGTAGGCTTGGTTTGAAAGCCTTGGTTTCCATGGTTACATTCAGAGTACAGGAGCTTTCAAATGCCTCATCTTTATGGAGTAGGGTAATTTGCCACAAGGCTTTTCTCAGGGTCTTCTTTTCCTCCCTTGGCTTTGAACCTCCCCTTGACTCTGAAGGCTGTGCACTGTTGCCCATCTCTCTCCTGCAGCCACCTGAGTTGTATACCATTGTTGTTATTACTTGATGTTTGTTGGCTTGGTAATAGGTAAGGGGAGGGGGGGGATTCTCTGATGTTCTAATAAATCCTGAACATTAGGCAGATACGGAATCTGGGTCTTGGGTCTTGGTAACCCTCACATATGTCCTTGATCCCCCATATGCAATGCTGAGCCAGGCAGAAATTATTTCACCTATTGTATTGCCCTATGGTCAGTGGCTTTCTACCAATACCCTCCATGCTGTTATCCTTCTTCCCAAAGATTAAGACTTCTGTTCTTGGGAGCTGGCAGGGGTGGGCTGGGAGAGACACCTGAGCAGATTTTGGCAATGTTTGCTGTTCCCCTACTCCTGTAGGTACATAGTGCAAACTTTCTCAAGATTCTCTATGTCCTTCATTAAGAGCATCTGGTGGGGATCCTAGAAAAAAGCCTGCACAAGGATGAGAATCTACGCACCTCCAATCTCTGGCAAGCCCTTAAGATCCTGCCTTAACCTTCTTAATGATTTACACAGCTTTCAGCAGTGTCTGCCCTGGGTAAGCAAATGCTGATGTGCCACCTGTGTCTCTCACCCAATATGGGCTTAGTTATTTGCTCTGAAACCTGTTTTTGCTTGGATTCAAGAAAGTCTTTAATTTGCTGTTTGTCCAGCAACTTCTAGCTGTAAGGATGAGAGCTCTCCATACCAACATATCTCTCTCTCTCTCTCTCTCTCTCTCTCTCTCTCTCTCTCTCTCTCTCTCTCTCTCTCTCTCTCTCACACACACACACACACACACACACAGCCACAACCAGATTTCTGTGTATTAGTTTTTCAAATACATACATATATTCATATATATACACCTTAAATATATGGCAAATGCTACATGACTAAGACACATCCACAGTCTCATTAAGGTTTTCTCAATAAGGTTTCCTCACAAGGACTGGATATTTGCAATACTGAAAGAGTGTGTTAAGCAAATTATACAAAATAACAATTCACTGAATCCTCTGCTAATCAAACAGACATTGAAAATTTGGAAGCACAATAGCATTAATATCTAATAAAGGATTCTGATCAGTTTCACTTGCAATTAATGACAGCAATTATTTTCATTAACTTAAATGTTGTTGCAATACACAAAACTCTTGATTTCCATTTGGCATCTGAGGGGGACAAAATGGTCCAAACCTGTCCCTTAGAATTGTGAAGTTGCATCACTGGCCCAGCCAGGTCCTCCACAGCAATAGGGGAATCTAAGAACATCAGGGACTAAGCTGCCCTTCTCCCCTAGAGATGTCTCACACAGAAACCCAGCTTAAATCAGGAAATATTCTAGCAGTCCCTGTACTGCAGGAATGAGAAAGCCATTGCTATAAAAGCAAATAACACCAATTCCAAGAGATTAGTACCTTCCCCATGCAATTTCTCTGACTGAGCTCATCCAGCAGGGGTCTTGGAGGTACCAGGGTTATCACTGTTAACATGGCTCCATGACAAAAAGCCATTGTAATAGAAATGGCTATCATTCTGCTTATTCACATTAATATGAACATGAAATTACAAGGTTAGTTATATTATAAAAGGTCCTTCCTTCTGTCCTATCTACCACCACATTCTCTCCCTAAATAAAGACAGGAATTCAAAAAAATATAGCATTGATAGGTAAGTTTACAAAATAGCTCAGGTGAGGATTTTTGTTTGCTTTTGTGGTATTGGGAATTAAACCCAGAGCCTTACATACATGTTTCATGACTGAGACATATCCCCAGCCTCTCATGTGAATTTTCTTTAATGCATGGATTCAACATATCAAACCCAAACAACTGTTTGTTATAATTACCTCACTCCACCCTTTAGGGAAACTTCTACAGTCGCTGCAGCTAGTGCCTCAGCACCCAACTTCCTTTCTCCCAAGTTTGCTAATAGGGATAATGCTTCTTGACCTTGATCACACAACTTTTTTCCTCTCTTCTGGACATATCTAGACATTGAATATATGGCACAGCAGACCAAGCCCTCAGGATGGATTTTTATACTCGCCTTGGGCTTAAGAGCCCCAGCCAATTTTCTGCCTTTTCTTGCTCTGCTACATGTTGCAAGGAAAAGCAGCAGAGGGACTCTTGCCAACTACATTTTAAGGTCCACTTCCAAGTGCCTGCCAGTTATATTCATTCCATGAGAGGCATGAGTAAGACACTAGAAGGTAGTAGGGAAGGAGAAGTCAAGGCAGGTAATTCTTCCTTCCATTCTCTCTCCCTCTCCCTGTCAGTCTCCATATCTCTCTTGCTCTCACACTCCCTAGCTACATGTTCTCATAGCTGAAGCTCCCACAACACAGCCCTCTCTTACAGTTCAATGCTTTCCTAGATTATTACTCTGCAAGAGATAAAAATCACCACACTATTACCACCTTGTCTGTCTCTCTTCTGTGCCATCATAAGCAAACTACACAGTACTGCCATTGGAAAAAACAATTCTTTTATTCATACTACTGAAGAGAATGATTCTGGCTAGTTTATAGCCTACTCTCTGAAAGAAAGCCATCTTTTCTTTCACTAGTTCTCTCAAAACAAAAATGTACAGCCGTATCCAACAGAGTCCTAGACTAGAAAAAGTCTATGGTAAACTTGTTTCAAGTGTGTCTGTGTATACATAATCATATCTAACCACATAAACACACATACCAAGTCTACAGTTCAAGAAAATAAAATCAAATGACAGAGTGGACGTGTACAGGGTTTCAAAACTGAGAGATCAAAATTCCTTTATAAAATGAAAGCTTCCACTTCCAGACAAGATGGAAAATGGAACTGGATTTATACCTTTTTACACAAAGTATATGAAATGGTGACTTTCAAAACAGTAACCATCAGGTAATAGATAGCAATGATTCCTAGGAGAAGAAAAATATGAGGTGAGTGCCATGACTGCCCAACCTACTGTATTGATAGAGTTTGCAAAGCACAGGACTGAGGGGAAGTAAGTGAAGCCTGGCAGCTGCCCAAGTCAAGAAACCCAAGAGTATAGATTAAAAAAAAAAAACCCTAAATTTCACTGGATAGAAAATTTTGATCTAGCTATATAAGGACAGAATTCTGGAAATCCACAGAGGGGCTCTCCTTCAGGTGTTAAGGGCAGATTCGTACATGCATATAATAGGGGTGAGCAGAACAGATTCAAGAGGACAATACCCAGAACCCACAGAGCCAACAAAAGTAGCTCTAACTGAACAACCTGGGATGATGTTTAATTCACAGGGCACTGTACAACAGAACCAACATGATCTTGCCTCAAAAGTGAGAGTAATCAGCCTGTGACCCATGATTCTTCCAGACACACCTAACAAGTCATAAAGGATCAAATCACTTCCAAGCAAATTCACTGCACCTAGGAATGAAGTCAGATTTATAGAATCTGACTTCTATAAATTTATAGAAGACAAAAAGTGACTAGCATCCAACAAAATAAAGTTCATAAATATTTCTGGGCATGTAAAAATGCAGGAAAATAAAACCTACAACAATAATCAAGTGAAATTGACCCAAATGCTAGAAGTGTGAAGCAGCAAGAAGTATTTAAAACATATTATAATATATCCCATATATTCAAAAAGTTAAGCAGAGATATAAGAAAGATCTAAATGGAACTTCAGAATATAAGAACAAGAATGTCTAAGAAATAAAATAATATACTGGATAACACTCATGACAAATTAAGTTACAGGGCAAAAAAAAACTAACTAGAGGGCAAAGCAACGGACACACTCCAAAAAGAAACACAGAGGGTCAGGCAAGGTTGCCTATAATTGTAGCGCTTGGGAGGCTAAGGCAGGAAGATCACAACTTTGAGCCCAGTCTGAGCTACATATTTATATGCTGTGTTGAAATGTACAAAAAAGCCAATAAAAGCTGAAGAGAAAGGATGACTCAATTCATTCTATAAAGCTAATGTTACCCTGACACATGAAAGTAGATCCTATCATTTGTAAGTATAAAAATTCTAACCAAAATTTTAACAAACCATTCTAATAATAAATATATTAAGAGTGGTATGTCATAACCAGTGGAGTTTATACCAGGGATCTAGAGTTTGCTGTTCAAAAATATATATTATACTGTATTCACAAACAAGAAATGAAAAATACACAACCATCTCAACATCTGCATGAGGGGCACTTGAAAGCCTCCCACAGTCATTCCTGGTAAACCCTCTTAGCACAGTAGAAATAGAAAGGTGTTTCCTCTATTTGATAAACATACAGCTAACATTAATGGTTCAAGAAAAGACAGCAATGCCCATTTTCACCACACCAGTTCTAACATACTCTAATATTATAATAATATGCTCCACCTGGCACAACTAGGCCTCAAAAAAGAAATTGCACCTTTAATCCTAGTACTTGGAAGGCAGAGGCAAGTAGACCTCTATGAGTTTGAAGCCAGCCTGTTCTACAGAGCAAGTTCTAGGGTAGCTGGGGGTGCATAGAAAAGAAAAGGAAAAAAAAAGACAACAAAAGAAATATCCTGCAGATTAGAAAGAGAAGTAAAACTATCATTACTCAGATAATATGGTTGAATATGTACAAAATCTTACAGAATAATCAAAAAGGCTATTGAAATGAAAATGTGAATTTAGCAATGCTACAGGATACAAGATTCAGGTGCAAAAAGTCTATTATATTTCTGTATATATTTGTAACAAAGAACTGGAAATTAAAATTATAAAAAAAACAATAGCAATTGAAATGCTACCACAAACCTGAAATACTTAAGAATAAACTTCATCAAATATGTGAAGACCTGTACATTTAAAACTAGAAAACATTTGAGGCCAGTCTGGTTTACAAAGCTAGTTACAGGACAACCAGGGCTGCACAGAGAAAGCCTGTTTCAAAAAATCAAACACAAACAAACAAAAAACCTAGAAAATAATGCTGAGGTGAACTAAAGAACTAAAGAAAGCCCACGTAAATGAAGAGCTGTGTTGATAATGCTCATTCTCTTCAAATTAAGTACCAATTGAATATGTCAATCAAAATACCACCAAGACATTTTGCAGAGAAAAATAAGCTGACTCTAAAATTGACGAGGAAAGGTCAAAGAACTTGAACAGCCCAATCAATCTTAGAAAGGAAGAATAAAGACTCACACTACCCAACTGGAAGGCCCATTATAAAAGAGCAGTAAGAAAAACGTGGTTCTGGCAAAGACAAATACACAGATCAGTAGATGTATAATGGAAAATTCAGAGGCAGAGCTACACAAATATAACTGATTTTTGACAATGCTGCAAACTCAATAGAAATAACATCTTTTCAACAAAATTACTTCAACAACCGAGTGTTCCTACACACACACAAAAAAATGAGTCTCAACTAAAATGTCATACCATCTACAAAAATTAACTGAAAAACAAATTCTAAATCTAGGTGCAAAGGTATAAAACATTTAGATGAAAACAAGAAAGACAATCTTTTAAACCTGGGGTTAGTCAACTAGAGCTTTTTAAACATGTGCCCAACAGATGTTACCAAGCCCATCACAATGTAAAAGTTCAGTTCTAAAAATGGACATGGTTATGCTGGGTGTGGTGGTGCTAGGTGAGCTGTACAGCTGCTCTAGAAAACAGTTTGGCAGTCTTTATGTGAAGTGAAACCAATGATTAATCTACTACCCAGCAACTTCGTTCTTCCTAACTTACTATAAAAATGAAAACTTACATTCATTCATACAAAAGCTAGTATAGTAGCCCTATTCATAACCACTCCAAACACTGGAAATTATCCCAGTATCCTTCAACCATGGTATATCCACCAAATACAATCCCATATTGTATTTTAGATAATAATAGTCATTTAAGGCAATTATTCATTTTGTCAATATTAGATAATAAATTTTAGACAATATTTTTGACAATTTTAGACAATAAATATTCCAATAAATAAAACCAATTTTAGACAATAAATATTCATTTATTAGAAAATCACACAGGAGAGTGATTCTCAAAGGCATTATACCAACTGAAAATGTTAATCTCCAAATATTATATACTATTTGGTTCCATTTACATATTACACTTGAAAACACAAAATAAAATGATAAAACAGCACACCAAGAGTCTAATTGAAGCCATAGTATGACAGTTTCCATGTAATTTGTGTGTGTGTGGGTGTATGTGTGTATGAATATCACATGTAGGGAGATATCAGAAGAGTCCAGAAGAGAGCTGGAGTTACAGGCAGTTGTCAGCTATCAGATGTGAGTGCTGGGACCCGCACTCAGATCCACTGGGAGATCATCAAATGCTCTTAACCACTGAGCCACCTCTCCAGCTTAGTGTGATTTTTTTAAGAGTGATGGAACTAGCCTTGCTTGACCTTCATTACAGTTGTGGTTATACATATCTACATGTATGCTGAAATTCATAAAACTTCAAGTCAAAGTAAAAAAGTTCATTTTCCTTATAATCACTTTAAAAATAAAATTAAATACTAAAAACCAATAAGAAGTAAAGAGAGTATAGGTATAAAACTAAAGAAGTCTCATAAACACAAAAATCTAATAACAGTCAGCTGACATCACCTTAGTCTACAGGAAAAAAGTTCATACAACAGGCTTGATGTTGCTATCCCTAGAAGGGACTACTTCATATGAGCAATCCTTACAATAGTTCCTGGGAATGTGGTCTATGAAGTGTTCTCTATGCTGCTAGTTGATAGATAAGGTGATTTTGTGTGCCTATAACACTAAAGTCTGTTATACTATCCTAGCAAGGTTGTTTTCACAAATGTAATTTATAGCAAACACCTGTTTTCCATCCGCATGCCAGAAATTTCAGAGTGAGGGCTCAATGGTAGGGTACCTGGCTTGCATGTGCAGGATCCTGAATTAGACCACCTACCCTGCAGGGATCAAGGAACCCTACATAAGCAGAAATCCAAGTATATGTTGCCAGAGGGTGAAGCTTGTTCTGTGAAGTTGTAGTTACAACTCCCCTATGGAAAAACTTGAGAAGCTCACATCTAAATTCTTCAAGATTCCACTCATTTTGAGTTTTTCCCTTGTTGATCCTTCTGTGTTCCCTTTCACACTAAGTCTCAGCCATGAGTAAAATTGTATCTTAATTCTAAGACTTTTTCACCTACTATGCAGGTATGGTAATATTTTGTTTGTGATCTAACAAATAAAGCTTGCCTAGAGATCAGAGTGTGGAGCTAACCACTAGAGGCCAGGCAGTGGAGGCACACACCTTTAATCCCAGCACTTGGGAGGAGGAAACAGGAAGTAATATGACCAGGCGAGAGAGAAGGTGATAAGGTGGGGAGGAGACAGGAGCTCAACCCCCTTTCAGGCTGAGAATTCAGTTGAGGTAACAACTCTAGTGGCTCTGCTTCTCTGATCTTTCAGCTTTCACCCTGATATCTGACTCCAAGTTTTTACTATTTAAGACCAGTGAAGATTTGTGCTACATGCAGGTTCTTGTCAGATGCCTAATAACAGTTACCAAATCAAAGTGGTACCTAAAATGTGAAGTCCTTCCTCAAACTATTTCTCTGGACTCCTGTCTACTCCTCATTTTCCAGTAGAACTAGTGCCCGTATGCATGGTAGGTACAAACATCTGCATCAGCTCCTCAAAACACCCCATGTTTCACATTTAAATTAAAGTAACATTAACAGCTTCACATAAACATTACAATTGGGTTCAGCAGCAAATAGAAAACCTGCATTACTCTCACAAGGAGTACACAAGTATGCAATTCAAGCCCAACATGAAAGCTCTATGCTTTCAAAGATTCTGGAAAATTCTACTTTACTGTATGTAAACAGACATTTCCTGTCCCGACCACCTATTTCCAAATACCCACTCAGAAGTTGATTATAAATCATAAATGCTCAGCTAATAGCTCAGGCTTATTACTAACTAGCTCTTACATTTTAAGTCAACCCATATTTCTAATTATGCTTTGCCACATGGCAATATATTTATTAGCATGGCACCTTCATCTCCTGCTCCCTCTGCATCTGGCTGGTGACTTCTGACTCCACCCTTCTCTTTCTCATCATCCTTAGTTTGGTCACCCCACCTATACTTCCTGCCTGGCTACTGACCAATCAGCATCTTATAAAACCAATTGGAATGACAAATCTTTACAGTATTCAAGTGGATTATTCCACAGCAACTGTATTACCAGAAGTGTTTCTCATTCTCAAGGTCATCTCTTGATCCAATGTGGCTGCTGGAGATCTAGCAGTTACATCAATATTCCAAGAACCAGACAGATAACATGTACAAAATAAGATATTTTATACAACCCCACACTTCACTTTGCCTTCTACTTCTAGGCAGAACTTAGTTGCATGTCTACACCTACTGGCAGAAGCTCTTTTCACTGCACAGCAACATGCTTAGCTAAAAGGTCAGGATTCGACTAGGAAAGGCACAATCAATATTGAGAGGTGCAACTCTGCACCTAATTAACTCTGCTTTTAGTACAACGTAATCTGGAGCCAATCGTTTTAATAACCCAAAACAAATAGAAATAAATGTAACTTTGCCTAAAATATGTTTTAGGGGTAAATATGGAAAAGCATAATAGGAGAAAATGTGTTGGGTATAAACCTAAACTTACACCCGCCCCCCCCACCATTATTAGTTTCTCACTTTACAGGTTCTCAGCAAAAACATGTGATAGGAGCCAAAAGTAAACTTAATAGATTTATCACAGGACATTTACTATCTTAGTAACATGTTAAACAGGTTCAACAAAATGCTTAACACTGTTCTTTACATATTTTAATGTCTCTTAAAATACAGAGAATATTAATTTTTAAAAATAGAATATGATTAAGAAGTAAGAGCAGCCTAGGTGTGGTGGTGCACACCTCAAATCCAAGCGATATTGAGGCAGAGACAGGCAGATCTCTGTGAATTCAAGGCCAGCCTGATCTATGTAGTGAGGTCCAAACCAGACAGGGCTACATACTGAGACCGGTCTCAAAAGCAAAATTATTTTTACTTGAACCTATTCTCAGTTTAACAGCAGACCTGAAGACAACAACTCTTACTCCCTGTATAAGATCCTGGTGTTTGGCTCCAGAGTAAGGATATATGGGACACTACTGCTTAAGAGATAGAGTTTCCAAGTGGATCAAAGACCTGAACATAAATCCAATTACACTAAACTTAATAGAAAAGAAAGTAGGAAGCACTCTTGAACGCACTGGCACCGGAGACCTTTTCCTAAATAAAACACCAACAGCACAGACCCTGAGCACAACAATTAATAAATGGGACCTCTCAAAATTGAGAAGCTTTTGCAGGGCAAAAGACACAGTCAATAAGACAAAAAGACAGCCAACAGAATGGGAAAAGATCTTCACCAACCCCACATCTGGCAGAGGATTGATCTCCACAGTATATAAAGAACTCAAGAAACTAGACATCAAAATACTGAACAGTCCAATTAAAAAATGGGCTAAAGAGCTAAACAGAGAATTCACAAAACAAGAACTACAAATGGCTGAAAGACATTTAAAGAAATGCTCAACATCCTTAATCATCAGAGAAATGCAAATCAAAACGACTCTGAGATACCACCTTACACTTGTCAGAATGGCTACGATCAAAAACACCAATGACAGTCAATGTTGGAGATGATGTGGAGCAAAGGGAACACTCCTCCACTGTCAGTGGGAATGTAAACTTGTAAAACCACTGTGGAAATCAGTATGGCGGTTTCTCAGAAAATTAGGAATCAAACTACCTCAAGACCCAGCCATCCCACTCTTGGGCATATACCCAAGGAATGCTGATTCATCCCATAAAGATACATGCTCAGCTATGTTCATAGCAGCACTATTTGTAATAGCCAGAACCTGGAAACAACCTAGATGCCCGTCAACTGAAGAATGGATGGAAAAAATGTGGTACATATACACAATGGAGTACTACTCAGCAGAGAAAAACAATGAAAGCATGAAATTTGCAGGCAAATGGATGGAACTAGAAAAAATCATCCTGAGTGAGGTAACCCAAACCCAGAAAGACAGTCATGGTATGTACTCACTCATAGGTGGATTCTAGATATAAAATAAAGAACAATGAGACCATAACCCATAGAACCATAGAGGCTATATATATAGCATGGAGGTCCCCAGGACAACTGTGGCTTATAATAAATTTCGGTTCTACTCAATTATTGAAAAAAATAGCCAAATGAATGGAAACACATGAACTATGAACCAAAGGCTGAGGGGCCCCCAGCTGGATCAGGCCCTCTGAATAGGTGAGACAGTTGAATGGCTTGATCAATTTGGGAGGCAACTAGGCAGTGGGACCAAGTCCTGTGCTCATTGCATGAGTTGGCTGTTTGAAACCTGGAGCTTATGCAGGGACACTTGGCTCAGTCTGGGAGGAAGGGACTGGACCTGCCTGGACTGAGTCTACCAGGTTGATCGCAGTCCTCGGGGGAGGATTTGCCCTGGAGGAGGTGGGAATGGGGGGTGGGCTGGGGGTAAGAGGAGGGGGTGGGAGGGGGGAGAATAGGGGAACCCGTGGCTGATATGTAGAACTGAATAGGGGGTAGGCTGGGGGTAAGGGGAGGGTGTGGGAGTGGGGAGAATAGGGGAACCCGTGGCTGATATGTAGAACTGAATGGTATTGTAAAATAAAATTTAAAAAAAGGAAAAAAAGTGATAGAGTTTCTATTCAGAATGTTAACAAAATTTTTCAAAATAGTAGTAATGGCCACATGACTTTTTGCTCCCATTTAGATAAGGACCTTAGGCTATCTCACTGCTTTCAAGTCTGCACTGGAGTAGGCTACTACAAAAGGGTCATTTTTCTTTGTTTTATACTCTGGGTATAGATCTTCCTGAAACTTTCTGGATCAGGTAATGGGACAGGATTCAGGTTATACTGTGTCTTGAGCAAACACATCACAAGTCATATTGATCTCATCCTTTAAAAGACTCACTACCCAAAAATCAAATAAACAAACAAACAAATAAATAAATGAATAAATAAATAAAAAGGTCTACTACCCAATTACAAACATGTGACCCTGAAAAAAGAAAGATCTTGAACCAAGTTTTAATTTCTTCAGCTGAAAAATGAGAACAATATTATGGTGTAGAGTTTTCTCCTTTAATGAAAGCATGCTATTTAGCTTTAAATCAGTATGGGTTAGGGCAATGTTCATTGTTAAAACAAACTGACCCCGTGTTTTCATGATCTAACATAAGAGAAGCTCGTTTTCACATACATGACGGGCCAGAAGGAGGACAGGCTGGCTCTCTACATTGTTACTCAGGGATAGGGTACCTTCTGTTTTGTGCCTTTCCCACTCTTTAGGGCCATGGAATCATCCCCCTCCAGCTACAACTGGAGAAAGGAAAAGAGAATTACAGGGGGAAGACACTTATGCAAGATGAGCACAGGCAATTTTTCATTGCTTTTTATTTTAATATGCTTTTTATATTTGTGTATGTGCAAATATGTTTGTGTGTTTGCATGTACATTGATGCCAGAGGTTCATGCCAGCTGTCTTCCTCTACTGCTTTCCACCCTAGTTTTAAGAGGTCTCTCACCGAGCCCAGAGCTCAACAATTGGGCTAAACTGGCTGGCCAGTGCACTCTGGACATGTGCCAGTCTCACTCCAATCCCAATACTAGGGTTGCAGACACTTATCGCCATGCCTGGTTTTTAAGTGGGTGCTGCGGATCCAAACTCAAGTCTTCATGCTTACGTGGCAGACACTACCTACCAATTAAGCCATCTTTCCAGTCCTATTTTTTGTTGGTTTTTGGTTGTTTGGTTAGTTGTTAGTTTTTGAGATAGGGTCTCATATAGTACAAGCTGGCCTCTAACTTGCTTGTAGCTGGGGAAGACCTTCAACTCATTCCCCTGTCTCCATCTTCCAAGTGCTGAAATTACAGCTATACACTACCACCCTGGCAGAGCACAGGCAATTTTTTTAAAGACACATGAATTTAAAATTAAATAGAATGTGAAACTTTAAAAACTTACTGATTCTTGACTCAGGACTAACATCTCATGTTAACTAATGTCAGTTAGTATCAAAAAGCTTGATTAGAATTACAGGCACCACATGTACAACTTCTAGTTTTCAGGGAGGTTAACAGCTAACAGGTTAACAGATGGCTACTCTTTCTCAAATTTTTTTTCTCAAGATATTTTACTTTTTAAAAATTCAAGACATACAGAAAATTTTAAGCAATAATATAATGCACACCATTTCACCCTCTACCTACATTAACAATTGCCAGTATATTGCATATTTGGTTTTGTTTTTTGTATCTATATATACATACATTATCTATGTTTGGTTTTTGACTGAACTTTTATAAAAGTTGAACATATTAGGACCCAGTTCACTTCACCTCTAAATAATTTAGCCTATACCTTGAGAGAACAAGTATATTCTCCCATATTGTTCCAATTATCCTAAGAAAAATGATAATTTTCTCATATTACACCATCTATACAAATTCACATTCACAAAACACTAACTGCTCCCAAAACAAACATTTACAATTCATTTTAATGGACCAGGAGCTAATCAAGCTTCCTGTGATATAGGTACCTAGCTTTCTTTGGTCTTCCTTAATGTAAAACCCCCTACTCTGTCTCTTTCCCTTAACAGTGACTTTTTAAAGAGATAAGACTGTAAAGATGGCTTACATTATCAATTTGTCTAATTTTCTCATACTGTAACTTCTCTAGCCCCTTTATTTCTTGTAAACTGAAAGAGAAGTCTAATCCTAGATTAGACTCAGATTTATTTTTTTGAAATCACATAGTTCTTTACTAAATAAAAATATTTTTAAAGTGAAAATTATCTATATATTATCACCTAGAGCAGTGGTTCTCAACTAGTGGATCGCAACCCCCTTTGGCAAACCTCTATCTCTAAAAATACTTACATTAAGATTTATAGCATCAGCAAAATTACAGTTATGAAGTAGCAATGAAAATAATTTTATGGTTGAAGGTCACCACAGCATGAGGAACTGTATTAAAGAGCCGTAGCATTAGGAAGGTTGAGAATCACTGCTCTAGAGCTAGAATCTCATGTTGAGATAATTTCCTTTTAAAAGCAATTAGTGGTTGTGGATTCTCCATGACTTCACTAGCACTGAGTAAAAAAAAAAAAAATGAAAGAAATCAAGCACACAATAAATTACTATGCTAGTATATCAGTAATTTTACTAAAGCTATAGATTTTACGTTTTTATGGGCAAAAGACCTTAATTCATTTATATTGTCTTCACTCCATTAAGAAATAACCTCCAGATGTAGTTACTCAGAAGGCAGCTTTAACTCATGAAGTATGGAAACATACTTCAGTTTCTCCCTGACATAGTTTCCTGCTCTTTACTAGAGATTTGCACCTATCTAATCATCCCAGCTCCTGCACATATAATGAAACTCCAAATGCTCTCAAGCATTCAAAAGAAGCATTAGAACTGAATACCCCATCTTGTCAAAGTGTTGCTCAATTCACACACAACTCCAAGGCAAAGGAGATGCCAGGCTACTAATTAATCTGTAGAGTAACTCTCTATAACTTACTATTCTTAAGAACATGGATATATCAGAGAATTTGTTTTTGTCGTTTTCTTTTTGGAGGAGAAGTTTTTTTAATTTTTACTTTATTAATTGTTGTCATTTATAAAATTTGTTCTTTGACCATTTCAAACACACACACATCAGTATACATAATGCATTCTGATTACCATCACCCCTCACCCTCTTTCATCTCTCTCCTGCCCCTAATACCGCACCCTCTACCATCCAAGTCCCTCTCCCACATTCATGTCCTTTTGTTCTATGGCCCTCCAAGTTAAAATGGGACTAAGTGACCATGAGCTTGAAGCTTTGCTTTGGAAATGAGTAGGCTCTGCAGTGAGTACACAACTGACTTTTACCTATGACTGGAATTTACTGAAAATCATTATCTAAATCAGTTATCATTGGGAGCTACAAAATAGCAATTTTCTAATGATAACTCATTTCTAAAAGGCTAACTTTCTGTGGCACCAAGGTTCTTGCAAATGGTGAACAGGGCCTGGACCACTGAGCTATATCTCCAGCTCTTTTAACTTTTGTATTTTGAAACAGAGTCTTATTAAGCTGCCCAGTCTGGTCTTGAACTCACTCTGTAGCCTAGGCAGTCCTAATTGAAACTTAAAATTCTCTTACATTGGCCTCCTAAGTATCTGGAACTAGGCACTACCAGGCCTGGTGAAAGGTTACATTTAAGTTATCATATGTGTTTTCGGGCTTGAGAGACGGTTCAGCCATTAAAAGCTAAGCTCACAACCAAAATTATGTTTTCAAAAAAAACCATACACACATTATAGATAGTGTTTAAGTGTATATCTCATGTAATTATTGGTAGAACAAGACAATGTTACCTATAATAGTCTATACCTTATCTTCTCCCACAACACTACTATATCAACAGCTGCCTTATAAGAATATCCCAAAACACCTTTTCCTCCCACTGGCTGTATAGTATTCTTTAATTGAAATGCAGCATCATTTAACTATTCCATTCTTGGTATTTCTTTTTTCTTCTGCTGTAGCAAATATTCAATGTATATATTAACACAAATTACTGGAGGATAAAGGGCAAGAAGTGAAACTGCTAGATAAAAGAGAAGGGTAGGCGCATTGCAACTTTTTTCTAGGTATTAGCAAATAGCACACCAGAAAACATAATAATATGTAATTCTCCTCACCATTAACTGTGCCTTCATGATCTTAAAATTATATGTCTTCTTTTGAACAACCAAACTTCAAGAGGCAAAGCTTGCCAAGGAAATCACAAAATCTTAAGTGAGAATGGAAACTAATATTGGTATTAACAATACCAAATTGTTAAGTATCAGACACTGTATCTTAACCTTTTAGAATACTTCAGCCCTATGAGGTCAGCAATTTTATCTCCATTTCCCAAAAGAGGAAACTAAGGTTCAGAGAATTTACTCAAAGTCATACAACTTTATAAGTAGCAGACCAGAAATTGAATCCAGGGACATGTGTTACCAAAGTGAGACTATGCTAAACTTGGGCCAAGGTGAGAGGCTCTTTTAAAGAGAATACCTGATTAACCGGGAGGTAAGTGTGCCATGTTTGTTCACAGATTCAGACAATTAATCTTGATTGTGAGCTTGAATGGACTGACAAGCAGTTAGGGTATTGGTAGAGCGCCTCTGAGTGTGTCTATGAATGCATTTCCAGAAGGGACGGAGATCTACACTGAATGTGGGCAGCACAACCACATAGGCTAGAGATCCAGATGGAGTAAAAGAGGAAAAGGGGGTGCTGGAGAGATGGTTCAGTGGTTAAGAGCACTGGTTGCTCATGGAGAGGACAAACTTTCAATTCCCAGTACCCACATGGCAGCACACAATCACCTGTAACTCCAGATCCAGGGGATCTGATACCTTCTTCTGACCCCCACAAGCACACCATGTGGCAAACAGATATACATGTAGACAAAACATCCATACACACACAAAATAAATAAATTAAAATATTTTTTAAAGGGGGAAAAAGGAAAAATCCCACAAGTGCAGTGTCTCCCCCCAACACTACCACAATAATGTAAGCTGATTTATATGATTTGACTATGCTATGTCCTCCCTGCCATGATAAACTGAAATTTCTGAAACCATGGTCCAAAATTAATCCTTTCTCAGCTGCCTGTGGTGGTGCATGGCTTCAATCCCAGTACTCAGGAGGCCAAGGCAAGTGGATCTCTGTGAGTTCCAGGTCAGCCTGGTCTACAAAGCAAGTTCCAGGATGGCCAGCACTACACAAGGAAACACTGTCTAGAAAAACAAACCATCAAAAACAAATAAGCAAAAAAAAATTCTTCCTCCTCTAAGCTGTCTCTCTCAAAAACAGCAATAAGAAAATAAAGTCTCACTAACAGAAATACATGGCTGTTGCCATGACTACCTGGTAATATGGTTCTGAAACCTTTGGAATGGGTTTGGGAGAGAAATATGAAAACATCTGAAGCTGTGGACTAAGAAGCCCTGTAAACAGAGTTTGAGGCTGAGTCCAGTGGGAGCTCAGAAGAACAGGATAGATACAGAATGCCACAAAGTTTCGGGTGGAAACAAAGATTCTACTAGAAATTGGATCAGAAGACATTCGTGTTACATTCTGGCAAACTTGTCTATATTTTTATACATGTTCTGAGATTTTTTTGGAAAACTATCTTTAAAGATAACAAAACAATTAATCTGAAGGAAGAAATTTCAAATCATTAGCAGCATTCAGGCTGTAGCATGAATGCTGCTGGAAGCTCTTGGTCAGGTTTACAGTGAGAATTGGAAGAAAAATGAAGAACAGAAAAGTCTGAAAACCTTACAAGACCCTGAAAAAAGTCCATGAAAATATATAGCCTGGGAAGGAATGATGTCTGAATAGATTAAAATAATTTAAAAGTAGGGGCTGAAGAGATTGCTCTGCAGTTAAGAGCACTTCCAGAGGACCTGAGTTTAGTTCCCAGCACCCATGTCAAGTGGCTCACAACTGCCACAATTCCAGCTTCATCGAATCTGACACTCTTTCTAGCCTCCTCTAGCACCTACACACACACACACACTTACAAAGAAAAAATATTTTTAAAAACCTATTTTTAAAAGTTTTTCAAGACAAGCAGTGGTGGCACACATCTTTAATCCCAGCACTCTGGAGGCAGAGACAGGCAGATCTCTGAGTCTGAGGCCAGCCTGATCTACAGAGCTAGTTCCAGGACAAGGCTACACAGAGGAAACCCTGTCTTTAAAAACAAAGCAAAAAAGTCTTTTAAAAGAAGCCAAGTGTTTTTTAACAGGACAATAAGAAAAAAGTACAGAGAGTATCTTCAGAATTAACCATACACCCACAAATTTGGAGTCTCAAAGGTGGTAGGCTTTAGTGTTGTCCAAGTGATTCTAGTTTTGCATGCCATTTCAGAGCCATTGAAACTTCCTCTCAGACTTCAAAAGAATACCTGAGAAGCTAGGTAATGGACAGCAGGCAGCCCTCAAGAGGGCAATGTATGAAACTGGGAGAATTAAATCAAAGATGTAATGCAGAGCCCAGAATATTGGAGATACCAAGGAGGTCTGGAAGCAGGAAATAAAGCCAGCCCAAGAGAAAACCCATGTGGACTACAACCAGCAAGGCTATAGGGGTGGGGCTGCCAATCCCTCAGACCTCATGTCACATCACCACATGCCACAGGTGCTAGACATAAAGCTACAGGACTTCATTTTTCCCTATAGGGTTTAAGTCTTGCTCTTGTCTGACCCTTCTTTTCTATTTCTCCATCCTCCCTTTTAGAATAGGCAATCTCCTCTGTGCTATTATTCTACGGGGGCTCACAGCTAAAAGTTGATTTCATTATTGAGAAGAAATTTTGGACTTGAACTCTTGAGCAGTGCTGGAACTAACTACTGAGACTGGGGGCTTCTGGAGATGGACTAAATCTATTTTGTAATATGAAATAGTTATGAGTCTTTAGGGGCCCGTGGTGCAATGTTATGAGTGAAAGAGATGTATTTGTGTGTTGTGTCTCAGCCGGTAAAGTTGTGAGGGAGGGGTAACAATGATCAATAATCATATGACTGGACTGAGAAGCACCTAGAATACTGAAGTGTACCTTTGAATGTATCTGTGAAGGTGTTTCCAGAGAGGATAATCTAGGAATGACAGACTTTCCCTGAAAGTAGGCAACACTAATCCATGGATGGGGATCTGGATTAGATTTTAAAAAAACGGGGGAGGGAGAACTAGCCCATGCAGCAGGCACACTCTCTGCTTCCTGAACAACCTAATGGAAACCCCTATGTACCACAAAGCCCTCCACACGGTGACAGGTTGAAACCATGAGATGAAACCAATCCTCCCTCCCTTAAGTCGTTTCTCTCTGGTATCTGAGCAATTAGAGTCTCACCAACACAGATGCCCAAATTTAAGTTTAATTACTTACAACATCATATTTTAGCCTTTTCATAATTTGTCTGTAAGGTTCACTCTCAGGCTGTATTTAGCAATCCAGGTCCAGTCATTAGAGCAGCAGCAAGGAACCCACAACCTAAAATAACTTGCAATGGCTGACCAATAAGTCTTCAGAAAGCTGGCAGACATGAAAAAGGGAGAATTAAAAAGCAGGTGGTAGACTAGTGTACTATAGTGAAATTATTTTAGATACACGTCAGTTGTCACAAAAACACTATGGAGGAAGTAGAACTACTGTAAAAATGAGAGAACCACAATTAACTGACAGTCTATTTATGCCACCTTCCCCTGCCTCAAAAATTTGCTATTTCGACTGTGCAGACATGCAGGGCTCTGTAACTTCAGGATGGCGCTGAATCGCCTACAGAGCCAACTGGGAGCTCCCTAACCTAATGAAACTGGTTAGACTGGTGCCATGTTAATGCTGCACCCAGATGTGTATAGTTGGCATGTCAAGGTCTGGGGGCTGCTTCAAACTCCCAGAAAAGTCAGGTCTGGGAATACTGTGCCTTGCAGCTGTCTTAGCCTCTTGTCAGGGAAGAATGCTTATAACTATCCTTTAGCACTTGTCTTTTACTACAAATGCTAGATGTTTACAATGTGTCTCTTATTGTCTTTAGGGCCTTTGTAGCCAAGCCAATACTTACTACTACAAGATCTATTTGTGCAAATTCCTAATGTAATAACTACTCCCTAGGGACAATGGGATAACATACCATGATATAAATAGGGAGAAGTGGGTGTTACATTGAGTGATATAAGAAGCACACACATTAAAGAAGGCATAAGACATGCTACTAGGTAATTACACTTCTACAGTTCAAAAATCAAAATGCACAAAAAAGTACATGATGACATCTCCCACTCAAATGTCACAGGTTCTGTCTCCTAAAGAAACCAATGACTAGCCCATTACATATACTTCTATAGATATTTATAATTGTGCTAGCTTATTTGTTTAAAACTAAAGATACTCCTCTCAGATTAAATATCAGTTCAATAAAAAAAGGTAGAAGACTCCTAGGTATTTACTCAAAGGATTCCAAGACAAGACATCCCAGAGATCCTTGCACATCCATGCTTACTGCAGCAGGATTCACAATAGCTAAACTATAGAACCAACTTAGGTGTCTGTCATCAGAGAAATAGATAAAGAAAATGTGGTATACATACATAATGGAATTTTACTCATCCATGAAGAATGAAATTATGTGGTTTGCAGAAAAATGTGTGCAGCTGCAGACTATGACAATAAGTAAATTAAGTCAGACTCAAAAAGACAAATACTGCATATTTTCTGTCATTTGTAAATTCCAGATTTTAGAGATATAATATAAAATCGTGCCTATATGCATGACATGAAAATAGAAGCTTGAATGTCTAGAACAGTGGTTCTCGACCTGTGAGTTGTGACCCCTTTGGCAAACCACTATGTCCAAAAATATATTACAGTTCATAACAGTAGCAAAATTATAATTATTAAGTAGCAACGAAAATAATTTGTGGTTGGGAATCACCATAGCATGAAGAACTGTATTAAAAGGTGGCAGCATTAGGAAGGTTGAGAAGCACTGTTCGAGGGGAACAAAGGGAAGTAGCAGGAGAAGAAAAAAGTGGAGGTAGCAGGGTATGAGGAAAACACTGTCAAAGTATATTAAATACTTGTGTCAAATGTTCTTATAAAAACCAGTAGTATGCACAATGAATATATGCCAATAAAATAGATGACAGGAAAGACACTTTTAAAAACGCTAAGGGATTTGGGTTTCAAACTTGAACATTTTCATTTATAAAAAGATTCATAAAAAAAATTGAAGTTAAATTATAGCTTCCAGAAATTAATATGCATACCTAGAACAGAGCAGATACTCAACAAGTGCTTCCCCCTAGGCCTTCCTGCCCTTTATTACTCAGAGACAAGAGGACAATTACTTACTTCCTCCACTGATATTAAGAAATAAAATCTGATTTCTTTGTCTGTGGGCAGATGCATGTGTGTGCACAGGTGTGTTCAGGTGTACACACTAATGTGCATGTACAGAGGTTAGTCTCCTAGGCAGGAGACTCTAATCACTCTAATAAGCCTAAGTATATAATGGAAAATTTAGTAATCGAATAACATTAGTATTCAGATTTGTGTCGAGAATTGAAACAGAAGTCAAATACCCTGGAAAGAAATGTTTTCTCGCAACTACAAACAACCTACATCAACATCAATATTTGACATAACCCAGGAAATCACACATTGACAAAATAAATTTCTCAATATATATTAAAAGCAGCAAGAAGACCCAAATACATAGAACAAAATTATACAGGTATATTATGAGATTTATAGCATGACTATTCACAAAATGAAACAGTACACTGGCATATGGTCCAAATGACTGAAACACTGAGTTGAATTTTTAAAGTATATATCAGTGAAAGAAAATCCTACTGTTGTTTTTAAGCCTTAAGATAAAGATGACTGAAGCTGGGTGTGGTAGCTCATAAATGTAACCCTAGTACTCAGGAGGCTGAGGCAGGAGGACTGTCCTAAATTCAAGGCCAGCCAAGGCTACACAGTGAGTTTCAGGACAGCCTAAGCTACTATGCAAGACCCTGTCTGGAACAAAACAAAAGCAAAAAAAAATTACTGAATTCTATGAACATAGAATTACCCTCAGAACACATATTTTTATCCCCATTTATTTTCTATGTCTTTGAACATGCATTTATGAGCCTGCCAAACATACTTTCTATTTCACACTGTTCTTTAAGGAGTTGATTCTGAGACCTATAAGACAAATACATGCTCATATCTTTGTATAAATATACAAAGGCAGTCTTCATTTCCAACATGGCTCTGAGACAATCATCTAAGATGGCAGCATACTTCAATTCCTCATTCACTATCTGCTCAGGAAACATCTCAGTTTACCTGCTTTCCTTATGTCACTCATTTGTCACCAACTAACACAAACCACAGAGGCTCCTTGAGCAAGTATGGAGGCCAAAGTCTGTCCTGAGACCTGTGATTTCCAATAACCACCTAGATTTTTGATTTTATGGTTTCAAGATCTGTTTAGGCCACTACTTCCAAACTGGAAGACTCCCGACTAGTCCCTTATATAATTTGTCTGAAAGGGTTTGGTGGTCATAAGCCCTGGCTATTAATAACTAATCAAGAACCATGAGACATAAAGGCCCAGGGCCAAGGGTAATTTACACATTAAAGATTAAGCTGCCTGCTTTCCATTCTCTGTCAGAGATCCCTGGATGGAAACTGAGTGGAGTATACTGCGATGAAGAATAATGCTCTGGCTTGGGAAACAGTCCTGAAGCGGCTCTTTTATTTCACTGGAGGATGCTGGTTGTGGGCTTTCACACCCCTGAATTAAATTAAACAAGGATGCTTGGCTCCAGTTTGGAGTGAATTGGGTAGGGGTGAGGGGAAAATGACAGGAGACACACACAGACAGAAAAAAGGATGACTCAGATTGTGGTTGTTATTATTCATGTCATAACCCTATCCGTGTAACGTGCTGTGTACTATTAAATCCAGAAAGGATAGTGATAGCCCATCCTTAACAAAAGGGGACTGACTCCAGAATTAAAATCACTTTTCCCTCTACACACTCAGAAATGTGTCTTCAAAGTTGCTTCATATTACCATTTTAGGGATACAAGAGCTACCCTTGGCTTGCAGAAAGCAAGGAAATAGGTGTAACTTCCCAATGAGACATTAAGGATACCTGTCTCGATAGTTAGGCCTAACATGGTGGTGTCACCACTCTGGGTCCTAGACCACACTCATCTTTCATTCATCCTCGAACATTATTGACAAGAGATAAAAAGAACACAGACCTCAGAAGGGGACACCTACCTGGGATGACTATGATGGGCAGCCCAGGTCAAGACATATTCAGACCTCTTTCTCACCCTTCTGTGGTCTGTCCCCTGGGGTACGACAGCTCCCAGGGAAATCACCCACCTCCTGCTCCTGTACCCTCTGCAGATCTAAACTGGGGTGAAAAGGGGGGTGGATGTTGATGGAGAGGGGCACAACAGAGACACAACCAAGCAGTGGGGCCAAGGGGCCACCTCAGTGTCTTTCATCTTGGTTCCTGGTAAAGAAACGTTGAAACGGGACAAAATGCTTTTTAACCATAGCAGAAAGCCAGAAAAATGCTGACAGTTGACCTTGGAAACCCACAGCGTCTCAGCGGGAAACGCAAAAGAAGAAACTCCTTGGGAAGTGAAGCGAGAGCACAGTGCAGCACCAGGAGGAGCACGGCGGGCCGCCCAAGGGATGTGGGCCGGGGCAGTGGCAGGGAACTCACCATAGATCATGGCCAGCCCGGTCTCGTGCAGGAAGCGCACCCGGCGGTGCTTGAAGAGCCAGATGGTGAGGATGGTGAGGGTGAGCAGCAGGATGAAGGTGAGCAGGCTGACACTATCCTGTCGGTGGCTCTCCTCCGCCTCCTTCTCAGTGGCGAGCTCCTCCATGGCGCTACTGTCCTCAGCCGCCGCCCCAGAGGAGGAGGCCGCGGCCCCGGCCCGCAGCCCCCGACCCAGCAGCACCGGCAACAGTGGCAGCAGCAGCAGCCGCGGCGACAGCGCCCAAACAGCCCTCCCTGGACCGGGCTGCGCCGCGTTACTAGGCTCCATGACTGTGGGGCCGCCCGCGCCTCTTCCACGCGGGGACCAGCAACAGCCCGCGCGGTCGTCGGCAGCTTCCCGCGGTGCCGACCTACCCGGGGTGGCTACGGCCGCAGCTCCTCCTCCCGCCGCTAGCGCCTGGCCTGGGCTGCACCAAGCTGCGGGGGAGGGGCGCGCGCAGTGCGCAGGATCCCCAAGCACCGCCCCCCGCCCGCGCACCTGTTCGTTCCCCCTCCCTCTGCCTAGAGCACGGCCACCCCGCTGACCAAGTGGGGCGGGCTCTATCCTCCTTCGCCAGGCGGGCGGCCACCTCTTCCGGGGCGCCACGCTGATCGTCCTGTCCAGGAGTACCTGGTCAGACCATCTGGGGTCGGCTAGACAGTTTCTGGGTAGTAGCCGCCACCCTACCTAAATGGGACTGCAGAGGTCATTCGCTCCTGGCAAGGAACATCAGCTCTGATTAACTCTCTGCAAGATCTCCAGTCCTCTCTCTAGCACCATGGTTAAGAGTTTGATGTTACTTGGGTGTGTGGCCTGAGTCCAGTAAAGTGGGGCCTCCCAGGAGTTACAAAACCACATTACCGTTCCTACACACACACACTCCTCTTTTTGTCACCTTTCGGACTGTATCCAGAGTCTCATGACTCCCCAGAGTCTTCCAGGCATCATTCAAATGAACTGTGTTCTAGTCTGTCTCAATGTAAGGGTAGGTAAGGGCAATCAGTGAGAGCAATAAAATAAATACCTACATCATCTAGACTTCAACTTGGGGGAAAGAGGGTTGAATTAGAGGGAACTAAAAACTCTTGCCATTCTTAGTAGAAGAGTGGTAGATGGTCTGCCCTAAGGTGGGTGAAAGGGGCCATTTATCCTGATGACCCTTTTAATGTCTTCCTGTTAACTCGGTAAACAGGGAAGTCTTTAGGTTGAACTTTAGGATCAAGCCCAACTCAGAATTATGACAAAGTCTTCAGAGATAAAACCTCTTGGAACAAATCCTAATAACTAGAAATTTTCAACTCACCTTGTTTCTCTACTCAAGGAAGAAAAGAAAGCTTAACATAATCAGTCACTACCTGATATTGAGCACTCTATTCACATTTACTGAATCTCATATCCCTACCAACTGTCCATGCTCTCTCTCCCAGAGGAGTTTGCAGGTAAGAAGATTCACTGAAAAAGATAGGACATCTGTTCAGAACACACACACACACACACACACACACACACACACACACTTCCTCTAGGTGAGCATTTAGCCAAGACTGCTTAGTGCCTTCTTTACACCATAGAATTTCATCTTGATTTTGGCCCAAAACTTTGCCTACTCCTCCATAAATATAGAAGAAACTGCAAACAAGAACCCCCTAGCTGAGCCTAGGCAATGCCTAAACTGAAATAATAAAATGAATGGTGCTATTGAATTGACCGTACTATTTGAAGACAGTTTCTTCTACAGCAATAAACAACCAGAAGATTAATCATTACATAAAGTAGTTGCCTCAGGAAAAGCATGAAAAGACTCACCAGACTATTCACAAATATACACACCAAAGACTCCATTAGCTATAAATATTTATGTTTGTAATCTAGCTTATTCAATCCAGAGGTTCTGATTCCAATTAGCATGGATTAATCCACTCAACGAATTCTCTCCAGGTGTGGTGGCACACACCTATAATCCCAGCTACTCCAGAGGCTGAGCTGAGAAGAATTGAATTAGGCATTTCAAAGCTAGCCTGGGCAACAAAGGAAGATCCACTCCCAGCCCAAAACACACCTGAGCAGAATGCATAGAGAAGCCATTTAAACATTCTGAAAAGAAAACATCGACAGGTAACTGTGGGAGCCCGTTTTCGGGTTCCTCGTGACTTTACCCAGCATGTCCGCATAGAGGATGATTAGGACCACAGGCCTGAGTGCAGGTGTCTGAGATGGTCTGCACTTGGCTGTGCTGGGGGGGGGGGTCTTTTGCTCCACCCCCTTGGCATCTCTATAAATACCCTGGGGCAGAGACAGTTGGGGCCCGTTGGAAAAGGTTCCAGGCCCTCTCGAGGCTATCCTTTATTTTCTATCTGTTTATCTCCGCAATATAAATCCTTCTATCTAATATTTCCTGCTGCTCACACTCCAGAAAACTCTGGGGAGCTGTGGGGGTGGTGGGTAAACGCCCCACAGGTAACTTCATGTAAAACACCAGAATTGAAGCAAATCAGAATTAGTAGTAAGTTCACCATTTATTTTTCTTCCAGTCTTCACTAAAATAGACTCAAGGCAACCTAGAAGGGTGAATTGACATGGCCAAAAAGAGCTCCAGAAAGAGGGAGAAATAGGTCTCCTAATGTTCAAAAACCATAGAAGAAATACCATTTAATGTTTTCCTTCATTCTCTCATACACTGTGACAGCTGCACCAGTGAAGAAAGCAGTACCCTCAAGCACTCCTACTGACATGAGTGGGGACAGACTCTCTCTCTCTCTCTCTCTCTCTCTCTCTCTCTCTCTCTCTCTCTCTCTCTCTCTCTCTCTCTCTCTCTGTGTGTGTGTGTGTGTGTGTGTGTGTGTGTGTGTTTCTGTGTTTCTGCGTTTCTGCGTCTTCCTTCTCCTCCCCCCTCTCCCTCCCTCCCTACCCCCTCTTCATCTGTCCCTTACTTCTACTGCTTGGTGTCAGACAAAGTTGCAAGAAGGTAATAGCAGAGAAGAGTAAAGACTTACATTTCTCTCTAATAAACCAATAAAGGCACTCCAGGGAACTCCAAATTCCCAGGGAGACTGTGGAGAATCTCAGAAGAAAAAGTTGTTTGTGAATTCCTAAGTTCACTCCAACCTGAATGGACATGGAACTGATCCTAAACAGCATACCAAAGACTGTGAGAATTAAGAGACCTCCAGGTTTTAGACAAGCTACTAGTTAAAATATGTGTATGATCCCAGCATTTAGGAGACTGAGGTAGGAGGATACTGAGATTAAGACTCGCCTGGGTTAATAGCAAGTTCCAGGTCAGGATGAGTTACACAATGAGATCCTGATTCAAAAAACCAAACAAACAAACAAAAATACAAGGCAGATCTCAGTAGTTCTGCGTAATTTTTGAAAATTGAATTAGCTTTGGCACTACAATCCACACAGTACAGGTCAGAATTTGTATTCTAAACCAAATCATGTTGATTACAAGCTAAAACAAAAAAATATAAATATTTCTACATAGCATAAAATTTTAAATGTCCAAAAAATTCGTTTTGTTTTTGAGACCAGGTTTCTCTGTGTAGCCTTGGCTGTCCTGGAACTCACTCTGTGGACCAGGCTGGCCTCGAACTCACAGAGATCCTCCTGCCTCTGCCTTCCGAGTGCTGAGTGAAAGCATAAGATAAGCACTTCTCATTTTAAGAGAGCAGCATTACCCTGATACTGAAATTGAGAAGCTGAATAAAAGAAAGGTGTAGGTCACAGTCTCTCGTGAATACAAAAATTCTCAACAAAATCTTAACAAATTGCATCTAGTAATAAATAAAAGGAAGCATATACTATGGCCAAATGATGTTCCTCCTCTCAGGGATTGAAAGATTGACTCACCACGAGGATATCAAGCAATGCAGTCTAGCATATTAACTGTCTAAAGAAGAAAACCTACACTACCATATATTCACTGTGCAAAAAGAGTGTGTGACAAAATTCGATGCCCTTTCATGATAACAACTTCAGCAAAACAGCACAGATAAAGAGCATGTTTTAAAAATAGCATCATTCTTAAGGTGAAAAAAAAACCAGAATCTTTCCTTGTAAGATCACAACAAAGTCAAGAAAGTCCATGTTGCCACTCATGTTCAGTATTATATTGTAACTCCTAATCAGTGCAGTAAGGCAGGATAAAAAGAAGCAAAGGGCAAAAAGATATATCAAAATTTGTACAAAAGATGAAGAGATTTTAATGGATACTTGAATTTCTTTCATCTTATCAGATGACAGAATTTTTTTTTAGAAAATTTCAAGGAATCCATAAAATCCTAGAACCAAATTAAGTTCAGTAATATCTTAGGATATAAGATTGGTACAAAAATCTAGTAATATTTCCAAATGCAAACAATGTATAGAGATGAAAATTTTTAAACATACCTAATTCACATTAGAAAAGGGAAGGAAATATTTAGATATAAATGCAACAAAACATGTTTAGTATTTATATGCTGAAAACTGTAAAACGCTGATTACATAAATCAAAGGATACTTAAAAAAATAGAGAAACATGTCATGTTAATAGATTGGAAAACTAAACTTAGTAAAGACAGGAACTCTCCCCACAGTAATGTATATACATAATGCAACCCCAATAAAATGTCCAGTAAATTTTTGGTAAATATAACAGGGAAATTTTAAATGACTAGGAAAGATAAAGCAACTAGACCAGCCAAAACAATTTTGGAAAAGAATATAACTACCAATTTAAGACTCACTCTAAAAGTAGTATTAAAGTAATAGTAAAGTATAAGATAATCAAATCAGTGTATTTGGAATTATTAGAAAGGAGTATGCCTTGAACTAAACTTTATACCTTATTTGAAACTTAATTTCAGTAGATTATATACCTAAATCTAACATGTAAACTTGTAAAACTTTTTAAAAAAAAAAAAAAAAGCTTCCTAACTTAAGACTATGCAAAGAGTGCTTAGACATGATTCCAAAAGCACAATTAGTCAATGAAAAATTTGATCATTGGACTATATCAAACTTGAAAATTTTTGAACTTATTTTTTTAAGGATATCACTTGTCTCGGGGTGTTAAGTGCTGTAATTACAACCATGATCCCCCACGGTCAGCTTTTGCAAAAGAATTTTTTTTCTTTCCCTTTTGATCCAGGATCACACTATGTAAACCAAGATAACTTCAAATTTACAGAGATCTGCCTGCCTCTACCTCCAAGAGTTAGGATTAAAGATGTGTGCCACCACATCCTGCTCAAAAGATTCTTTTAAGAGGTTGCATATTAAATTAATCCTACAATAGTATATTAATTGTACAAAGTAATATGTTTCATTATGACATTTTCATATATGAATATAACATACTTTGATCATATTCACTGCTTCTTTTCTCTTTGACATCCCTAATAAGAGGACAATCTTGAAAATCAAAACTATTATTCTGTTGAACAGAACAGTAGTTTCTAGGGAGTCAATGGAAAGGGAGGGAGGGAATAACTGGGATATATGAGTCAAGGGAGGTTGGGAGGTGGAACTGTTCTGTACCATAATTGTGATGGTGGTAATATGAATCAGCACATGTGTTAAGTTGATATAACTGTGCAGTATAAGTGAATTTCACTACAGATCAATTTAAACAAGTCCTCCCTTTGATTATACTCTTACATAGTCTCCATTTGGGGGTTGGTTTAAACAGACAGTGATAGCCTTAAGAAATCCTTTACTGATGTGCCCTGACTTCAGTTACCATGAAGTGTGGCAGGAGGTGGCAAGGAGGAAAACTGAAGCCTAAAATTCATGCATCTGCAGCAGGGTGTTATGAAATGCACAGACATGAATATTAGGAGTCTGGTCATGGGCTTGCTTTTCTCTAATAGGAAACCAAAGAGGCGAAAAAGAGCTCTCACAAAGCAGAGAGTGACTAACTGACTTAAAATTTAACAAGAAAATCGAAAACTGCTTTGGGTATTCACATCAGAGGAAATTGAAGGCAGATAATAGGTTCTATAGGTGAAAAAAGAGCTAAGATATCAACAAGGTCACAATGTGACACAAGAGTAGCACCTGGAACTCCACAGGCTGGAGCCATAAAGGAGAGAGGGAGTTTGATAGTTGGGATTGACTTTTTCTTCCAAACCAGGGAACAGGATCATATGAGAGAAGTTGGCATCTCAGCAGCTTATCAAGCTTGTGAGAGGGGCTTATGGGAAGGCAGATTGAAGAAGAAGGGCTTTCTTCCTTGATTCTCGTTGTTCCTGTCTGCTATGCTACAACACTAATTTGCTCCAACCTGAAACTTCTTTTAGCTCTTGCAGATCAGACTCAGCAGCACCCCTTCCTGAGGGGCTCAAATATCAATTCTGCAGGACCCATGTGCTACACTGAACCTCTAGTTTCTTGTAACGATTCTCTTCTCTATTGTTCTCCCAAAATTAGTTACAGAAGCTAGCTGCTTCTCCTAATTATTGTCTCTGGGTTTTCTCACAGCTGCTTTTGTGTGCTCTCAGTTCTCCAGTGCCTACTTGACAGATTTCCTATATTGAACCTCTAATGGTTCTGTTTTCTTTCCTGGACTGTGGACTTAAAGTGCAAAGTCAAGGGCAACCTAACTCACCCTGGGTTCCAAGTGTTTCTTTTGCCTCTGCTCACATTTATGCATTTGAGGACAAAATCTTCAGTTCCTAAGCATAGTGCATAAGGCCTACAGTGGACATTTCCGGTAGCCCCTAATGTTTGTGGTACAAACATAAAGAGAACTAAAATTTTAACCTCTTTTGGTGAAAGTTTGTGGTTGTTATGGTTGTTATTTACTAAATGGCGCAATGTTATGTATTAAGCTGCACTGTTTACCGAGCAAGAAAAGCCACGAGGTACAACAAAGCCCACTATCAGACTTTATTAAGGGGAGGAAATAAAAAGGAGTGCTTAGGCCTATGGGGGAAAAAACATGCAGGAAGAGGAGGGAGGATATGTGGAACCTGCTTTTATAGATTACCCTGCACATGCGCATATGAGTTTACCTAGCTATGCCATGCATGTGTATAGATTACGTGATCACACTGTGCACAAGTTACATGATCACACAGTGCATGGATTACATAGGACATAAGGTCCTGGGATGACTAAGCATCTTGCCAGCACATGCGCGGTCATGGGAACGTGGCTAGGAATTCTAACAGTGGTACCTTAGTCATTTGCTATGGCTGCTATGAAGGCAGATGTGAGGAATATCATTTCCGGGCAGAAATTTGTAAGAGCAGCTAGATGATTGATTATCTCTGTTCTCTCCAATGGCAGTGGTGAGTCCTGAAGCCTCAGGCAGAGGTGAGAGCATTCTAAAGTGGACAAGTGGTCTGGGAGACAATTTGACTTACTTAGGGTTTTTACCACAGTATGGTTGGCCTCGATATTCACAGGAATTGATTCTAAGAACAACAACAAAAAAAATGTCCAAGTTCTTTATGTAAAATGGCAGTGTGTGTGTGTGTGTGTGTGTGTGTGTGTGTGTGTGTGTGTGTAATGTATGTACCTCCATTCCTATACTTTTGGTATCTAGAAATGCTATAATCTGAATCTGAAATGCCCCACACTACCAATATCTGTGTTAAAGCACCATTGCACTATTGGAAGGTGGTAGAATCCTTAAGATGTGGGGCCTAGTGTGAGGAAATTAGGTCACTGGGGGCTTGCCATCAAAGAGGATATTAGAATCCTAGCCTCTTCTTCTCCTTTGCTTGTTAATCACCCTGAGGTGAACAGCCTCTTCTTGTGCCACTCTCTTCCACTAGGATGTGTCACCACAAGCCTGAAGCAGCATTGACTGCTGTGAAACCATGAGCCCCAATAAACACATCCTCCTTTAATTTGTTTAGCTTAAATATTTGTTCCAGTGATAGAAAGCTAACACAAGATTATGCATAATACCTGATACAGCATACATGCTATAATTAGTTATTACACTACATTGTTTAGGGAGTAAGAGATAAAAATAAACTACACGTATTCATAATAGACACAGCAATCATGGGCCTAACTACATGTCAGAAACAATGATAAGTGTTACTTATTCATTTAGTTGTTTATTTAAGAGGGTTCTAATTCGTGATTGTTTGAATCCATAGAAGTGGAACTGTAGATGAAGGAAGGTTGATTGTATAGTCTAGCACCTAGCCTATCCTGGCTAAAACATCTATGATTTGTCCCCTGCCAACCTCTCTTTCTAGAGTCATCTCTAGCAATCTCTGCTCCCCCCTCCCTCTTCCCTAAGTGCATCGAGATGTCTTATACCTGGAAAATAGCATTGACTCCTCCTTTTACCTTGCCAGTCATGCTGCTAGATGCTTACAGATGCTAACTACTCCAGGAAGCTTCCTGAATCTGAGGAACAATGCATTCAGCACAATGCCTGGTACATAGCAGATGCTCAAAAGATATTTTTTGAAAGATTGATTAAACAAACACATTGCCATGCCAGAGAAAGCATTGGCAGGCTACTGAATGCATTCACCAAAGAAGTAGAGTTCATCAGATACACTGTAGTATAGCTGTAACAGGCAAAACAGTAGAGGGAAACTCTGCATTGAGGCATCCTAAGTGGCTGCTTTTGTGTGGGTAAAATTCCACATGAACAGCCAAGCAGTGTTTCAATGTAACAATGTCCTGTAAAATTTGCAGTTGGGGTTTATTGTGGTTAGCAACAGCCTCGCCTTGAGGCAAGGATGGTCTTGCCCTGAGTCATAAGTGGTTCACAGCCACCCTTACTACTATACTATTAAACTGGCATTGACATTTTTTTTCAGATAGGGTCTTGTTATGATTAATAATTTCTAATGAGATAATGGTCCTGCTTGGAAGCAGCAATTACCTTCCTCTAAGTGCTGCCTGCTCTGATGCAAAAACAGTCTTCTTGTAAGTATAGAAGAATTTAGCTCTGCCATGTATCCCAGAATGGCATACATACATACATACATAAACATACATATATAAAACAGAGGTTGCATATATATCACAATTTAATTGGGAGTTATTTGAACCATCTTACATTTTTCCAACATATGTCATATGGGCTGCTGATCATCTACTTTATTTAGAATTTATGACTTTTTAATTATCATTTGCTTTTTATAGCATATATTCTGTACCCATTTTACATCCATTACTATCAACATTTACTTTCCTGGTCTATGTGGGTAAATATGTATTGTTACAACTCAGGGCAGTACTGAGAAAGGGAAAGAGTTTAAATATCTTTTTATATTTAGTACTATAGTATCCCTATAACCTATACCAAATTAAGTGAAAAGTACCTTAAAATATAAAAAGCTGCTTTATCATCCACAAGTCAGAGCTGTTCGTTCTTTCTTGTATTTCCAAAAACAAAAATCCCCTTTTGACTCAACTGTAAAATACAGTCTCATTTGAGACACTCTAGAACAAAAGCAAAGTCACTTCCAGATACTTGTAGTTTAGTTTTGTGTGTTTCATTGTACACACTGAAATTCCTCTGTGTGTCATTTAAGAAAAACCTCCAGATTCTTATTTAATTTTCTTAAAGTGGTTGGAAAATATTTCAGCCAGTGCTTGAGATAATGCCCTTATTAACAAAATGTTTTAAAATCATTGAAGACTTTACAAATGGTTCATGTTGTTCCTTCTGTCTGCCCATTCTTGTCTCACTACATTAAGCAAAATGTACGTATTGCATATTTAAACTCCTTTCAACCTCCTCCAGCTTCGGGCTTGCATCCAGAGGTCCCACTGCAGTGCACCACTTTGTGTTGATGGCAGGCTAGGTCAAACAGCCCCTGGGGAAACTTCATCGATGTGTTAACTAAGGTATAAATACAGAATCCAATTCTTAAGAAGTGAAATGGGCTGACAGAAGATCCCTGCTCCACCAGAGGCCATGCTGGCCTCCAGTACCCCTGGTAAACTCCCTTCCCGCAGCCTATCCCAACTCCAGTGCCTGCCCAGCTCACCCCCATTCGCCCATTGTCACCATATTCCTACCCACAACTCCCATGTAGGCTCCTGCTCCACCAGAGGCCACAACAGCAGCCAGAATCCCAGGAAAGCACCCTGCCTGCAGACCACCCTCACTCCCTCAATGCTTGCTCAGCCTACCCCCAACCGGCATTCCCCTCCATGTCACCACATCCTGGCCCCCAACTGCAGCAAAGGTACCCTTCTGGACAAGAGGCCAGCCAGTGGGCAGAACCCCAGGTAGGCCTCCTGCCTTTGAATTGCCCCTACTCTCTCAGTGACCACCCACACAACCTTGAACTGCCACCACCACCACCACCACCACCCCACCCCCGTCACAGTATCCTTTCCCCCAACTCCAGCAAAAGTGCTTCCCAGCCCTCCACCAGAGGATACACTGGCCACCAGAACTCAAGGTAGGCCACCTGCCCTTGAACTATCCTCACTCAGTGCCCACCCAGCCTACCCCCAACCATCCCACTCCTCTCCATCACCATATCCCAGCCCCCAACTCAGTCAGAAGACCTCCAGCTGAACCATAGGCCAGACTAGCCTCCAGAACTCCAGCCCACAACTCAAACCGAAAGCCCCTGCTCTACCACAGGCCACACTGGCTATCAGAAGTCCCTCTACTCAATCACAGGCCATTCTGGCCAAAAGAGCAGAGAGGAAACAAAAACCAAGGAAGAAAACACCCATCCAACGAAGACAAACTCATATTATGTATGGGCAAAGTGATCACTGAAATGGAACCTAGCAGATTTTTTAGATGCACTTATACTATAAGTAGCAGGAACCTGCATCCCATGGCTAAAATGAATAGAAGATTTCTTGCTTATTTAGCAGGCATTATCTCTCTTGAAGAAGCTGCCAGTATATACTCAGTGAATTGAGGATGTAAGAATCACACCTCTTGATATGTTATAATTGACTCACAAGTACTAAAGCTCCAAGCTTGAGGTCTAATTTCAGAGCAGGAAGAAGCGGAAAGGACTCATATAATCTCTCTCCTTTAATCAAGAAAGTAGTTTCCTCCAGCCTACCTCCCAGGAACCCAGTCAACTTGTGCATAGGTCTCACTGTTCAGAGCTAGTTAAGTGGGTACCTCTGGCTACAAGAGAATCTGAGACAGCAAGGAGTAGATTTGTCACACAGAGCTTAGTAGAGTTGGGAGCCATTGTCTGGGTAGAGGCCATCACTGCTTCAAAGAAAGTCAAGAAACTATTAGCTGTGAAGGTAATTGATAAGGTCTGCCTCCTCAATGTTCAGGGGCAGTACAATGATTTGTAAGGTAGCTGATTAGTGCTGGCACCCTTGTTTGGAATGTGAGATGGTGCACTGCACTTGCTAAGATCCTGTCAGATCCCAAAGAAACCCAAGACAAATGGCTAACTGGAGTGCCTATTAGCATACTAAAGCCCAAGTTGGCCACCAAGCTCATTCAGTACCTGTGGCTTCTCTCTGCTCTTCTCACCCCTGGCCCCTACCCTAAACCTCTCCAGCCCTGTAGCTTAGCTTCCCTTTCCCCAGGTTCTCTTTCCTATATTACCCTGCCACGTAGGCCATACACTCTCTTGGTTCTCTTTGTCCTCTTGGTTCTTCTCTTGGCCCTCAGTCCCTTTCTTGGTCTTCCCTCTTCTCTCTTTTTTCTCTGCCTCTCTCACTCTCCCCTGCACCTTCTCCTCTCATGGCCCAGTTCAGTCTACTGATTATGTCTAGCCTTCTACTTTCTCTCCCTGTTCTGTAGTCTTCCAGATGCCCCTGGCTGTACTTTCTCCCATATCTACAATAAAAACCATCTCCTCAACCAGACCTTAGAGCAGTCATGCCCTCATTTTCATTCAGATCCTACTCTCATATTTGGCCATATAGAGATAATATAGATTGGCAGTTGTAAGAACCAGGAGGGAGGGGGAATAGCTACTTAATAGGTTTGGGGTTTTCTTATGTTACCTTGAAAGTGTTTTGGATCTAGATAGAGATGATTGTTACCACTAAATTATACACTTTCAATCGTGAATTTTGTTACATGAATTTCACCTCAGTAAAAAGCATTCACTTCTTTTGGAAAAAAAAAAAAACTAAGAGCAGCTTTATATAAATCATTTTTGTGCAGCCTTTATACTTCACTTCCTATAAATGTCAAACCAGAGAATCTTGAGGAGAAAAGACCAAATCCACATTTGTCCAATTAAATCAAGCTGTATTTTGGGGTGTAGCTGGGACTGACTGGTCAGCTGGTTGTCTCACTCTAAATCAGGATTTGAGAGAACAGCCCCTGCCGACCTCTTGCAGTCTCTTTTATAGAAGATAAACTTTACAGGGGCTAGAGTGTTGGCTGTTATATATTGTTAGAAAGATACAATGAAAAGAAAGGACCAAGGTTAAGGATATACATCATGTGAATGGGGTCGGAAGTTTAGTGTAGGTTGAAAACATGTTTTGCAGTTTACATCACATCTAAGAAACAGGAACTTATTTTTAACTACAAATTGAAACCTTAACTTGCAAGGACTTAACACAGGACAAACAGGAAATTATTCTTAACTGTCTTGAGTGCAAACAGAACCCTTAACTTGCAAGGTATATTGTTCCTGTTTTGGTCTCACAGAAACTCATTGTGGCAGTAGTGATTTCAGTAAGAGCCTCTTAGCTGCAACTAAGGCAGAGACAATTAGTGAACCTTTCAACATCTTCTATTCCTTTCTTCTTTAGTAACTGAAACTTAGTTAATGTGCCGAGAGAGAGAGAGAGAGAGAGAGAGAGAGAGAGAGAGAGAGAGAGAGAATAAATACACAATAAAAAGGCCTAGAGAGATGCTTCAGTGATTAAGTGTTCTTGTTGCCCTTCCAGAAGACCAAAACCCATGGGGGCAGTTCACAACTGTAACTTTAGCTAGCCTCTGAGGGCACACGTGATCTCACACACACACACACACACACACACACACACACACACACACACACACACACGCATGCATGCGTGCATGAAAATATTCTTGCAGATATATACACACACAAATAAAATAAACGTTAAAAACAACAACAAAAGCAAACAACCCTCTGCATTTCCCAGTCTCCCTTTCAGCAAGGCATTGCCATGATTTAAAGCTCTGTTGAAGGAAATAAAAGTGCAGGTATTGGATGAATCTTCCAGGAAAGACCTTAGCTAACAAGAACATTTTTTATTTCTCCCCTTTTTTTCTTTTCTTCCAGCCTGAAAAACAGATGTGAGGCCTGGAGCACCATCTACCAACTTGGACCATAAAGTAATCTTGAAGAAAGAAGTCATTGGCTAAACATTATAAAGTAAAAAGATAAGAAATGGGTCACCAGTTAGAACTTAATGACGACACTGTAGAGTTCATGCAGTGCACCTCCAGATTTCTTTTACCTGAGAGAAATGAGAGAGAAAAATTCTCTTGTTATCAGCTGTAGGGATGGTATTGTTTACAGTCAAGCTTGCTTATAGCTGATAAAGCAACATAACTCTTTATATTAGTCATCATTCATCAATTTATTTAAAACAGTCAAGCCAGAGCATGAGGCATATATTCAACTTCCAGGTAAAATCGACCTATCTACAGGTTGTTCTATAATATGTGCTACAGCCATTTATTTGGTCTGTCTGGTGGATATATCAAGTACAGATTTCTGTCAACATACCTAAGAGTCAAAAATTGGCCAAAACCATTATATAAGCATGTTTTGTTTAGCTAGCAAGCTTATATACTATATTATTGATACTGTTATAATTATTTTTATTACTATTCTCACTTGAATACAATTAATGGACATGCACTCTCTAGCTTCTTGTGATCTTCCCACTTTGTATTTTCTCATGCTCTGGGAACAACTTTTAGTGAAAATACATCAACTTTTGCCAGATCTTGCAACCAAGTTAATAATATCCTTGGAGACCATTGAAAACTATGTAGTTAACCTGTTTTCCTATCATGTGTTCAGGCTATTTAACTTGCTTTCAAGAAAACAATGTAACCAACCTTACTATTCCTTGGACTTCCTATAAATCAGCTTTTACAACCTAAACCAAATACATAGTTCTAATCTTTTTTATTTAAAAATATTTTTTATTCATTTTACATACCAACCACAGATTCCCCTCTCATCCCTCCTCCTGATCCACCCCCCCTGCACTCCCCTCCACCTTCCCTCCTGACCCACTTCCCATCCTCTCTTCCAAAAGGATAAGTTCTCCCATGGAGGGACAGCAAAGCCTGATACATTCAGTTGAGGCAGGATCAAGCCCTGCCGCCCCCTCACTGCATCATCAAGGGTGAGCCAGAAAGCCACATAGCTCTAATCTTAAACCATGTTCTCTTCCATAACACTGACCCAGAATAATGTATGTTGTGTGTGTGTGTGTGTGTGTGTGTGTGTGTGTGTGTGTGTGTGTGTGTGTGTGTGTGATGATGATGATGATGATGATGATGATAATTGTCAGGTCCAAAGGAAACTCCAGTAACTCAAATCCTGATGCCTGCTTCCCTCTACCAAAGTCCTCATCACTGTCAAAAGGGACAAATGGCTACCTCTGGTGCCTATTAACATATCAAAGCACATACTGGCCTCCAAGCTCACTCAGTGACTCTTCTCAGCCCACCCCCTACTCTAAGCTTCACCAGCTCATGGGCTTCCCTCCCTACAGTTTCTCATTCCTATATAACCTGGCCAAGTGCTCTCTTGGTCCTCTCTTTTGTCTTCCTCTCTTAGCCCCCTCCGTCTTGCACCTCTCTCTTGGTCATCTCTTTTCTTCCTCTCTCATTCCCCCTTCCCCTCAGGGCCAATTCCACTCTGCTGGCCATGTTCAGTGGACTACTTTCTCTCCCTGCTCTGGACTCTTCCAGATGCCTCTGGCTGTACTCTTCCTCATATCTACAATAAAAATCTTCCCTTCAACCATATCTTGGAACATTCATGTCCTCACTTTATATAGTAATCATTTTCTAAAAGCAGCCAACAGATTGAAAGCAACCTTAAACAAAACGAGTATCCACAATAAATGTTGGAACCAGAAACAATATGCAGATACAAGTTGATAAGATCCAAGTGGTATCCTGGATCAGTGGGGGTCAATAGAGCAAATTCTTCCATTGTAAACTTGTTAAATATCTCTCTAACAAGGAATCCCTCATTCCTTTCCAATACTATGTTTTCTGTGCTGTTCAATAAATATGAAACAAAGTTCTTTGTTAGGAACAGATATCAGACACACACCAACAGACAGAACACAGACCATGGCACAGGTAGAGAGGTGGGAAATTCAAATTTGGCCTGCTCTTGGTCTAAACTACTCCAAGAGGAAGAATTGGGGTTTTTGGGGGGTGTTATCGTTTTATTTTGCTTTGTTTAATATGGAACACTTCACAAATCAAGAAACTGTTTTCATTTTTTAACATAGCAATGATGCATCATTATTTTATAAGTGTTCAGGACTTACTAGTCTCCTGAAAAGATTGGTGAGAACTATTCATTTATCATGGCTTGAATGAGAAATATCCCCATAAGCTCCCTTGTAACTGAAGTTTTCTTGGTCTTGCCTGGCCCATGGTCAGGACAAATCTCTCCCACTAGTGTCCCCCAAGTAAACACACAGAGACTTATATTACTTATAAACTGTATGGCCGTGGTAGGCTTCTGGCTAACTGTTCTTATATCTTAAATTATCCCATTTCTATTAATCTATAAGTTGCCACATAGCTTGTGACTTACCAGTATCTTAATATCTGCTTCTGATCGTGGCAGCTGGCAGCATCTCTCTGACTCAGCCTTCCACTTCCCAGAATTCTCCTCTCTCCTTGTCCTGCGTATACTTCCTGCCTGGTTACTGGCCAATCAGTGTTTTATTTATACAGAGCAATATCCACAGCACTTCCCCCCTTTTTTTTAAAAAAAAAAAGGAAGGTTTTAACTTTCACATAGTAAAATTACATATAACAAAACAATTATCAAGCAAGAATTACAGTTACAATATTAAAGAAGATATCCTATCTATCCTATATTTGTGAGTCTAAGGTTTCATCTCTAACTTATCTTTTATCATAACTGAGGAAATTATAACTATCTAGTCTTCAACTACATCAAAAACCTCAGAAGGATATAATATTACCTGAGAAATGGGAGAAGGACGCAAGCAACTTTTGAGAGTCTCGCAAAAGTAGACAGAGACAGCTGGCAGCCTGGACAGTCATCCAAAGTTCTTTTGTAAAGTTGGGGCATCTGTCTTCAGCCCACATGCCTAGAATCTCTCAGTTACTTTTCTCTGTGTCCTGTACAATGTCTGGCAGTTTCCTCTGTGAAGCAGGAACTGAAGGACCATTTTGCCAAGCAAATTCAGTAGTCACCTTCCTATGGATCCTGCATGTCCAGTTGATCAAGCAGTCCAGACAAGAACAGTTTCTTGCCCAAATGGCTATTTTTGCCAAGGTGAAGATAAACTCCATTGGAGTGTCTTCAATGCCCATCTTCCTCTCTGAAGTAAATCGGTGCTGACAGGAGCAGACATGTCTCATTGTCCAGAAAGTCTAAATGTTTTAAAACATTTTAAATGCCATATTCTGTAGGACTTTGAAGTATTTGAAGATTACCTATCTATCTGAAATATATCTATGTATACCTAGAAAACTTAACTAACATGACTACAAGTTTGACTATCATAGAAGACTAATTATTAATCTATTTCTTAATTATCTATTACAATTTTAAATGAGCTATACAAACATAATACCTTAAACAAGAGTAGAAATATACACACAGTATAACAAAATTAACTTTAAATTTGTATCAATAAACTAAAATCGATACCAATGTAAAGCATTTCAAACAAGTTGTTGCTCTTTAAAAGTAGGTTCATTAATCTATCCTTTCATCCTATCATATCTATATCATATCCCCTTTTCTTCTTTAGAAAGAGATTGTATTTACAATCAAGCTGTTTTAAATAAAAATATTGGTTTTTCTTTGTCCCACACCAGAGGGCTCTTCTGATATGGGACATAAGAATCTCTCAACCTTTTCTTTTAGCAATATGCCTGTGTTTAGAGAAGGAGTGAGCCAATTCCATCTCCAAAGCCAACTTGGTATATTTGGGAATTTGGGTGTAGCTTCTCTTACTACTTTCTGCTGGAGGGGGGTGCTGTATCTTATGGGGACATAAAGAAAATTTTAGGATTATGGAGTAGTCCATGAGGGTATATCGTCTGAGCCAGTTGCCTTGAAACGATTCTGGATGTTGGATCATCTGGGCCATGGTGTCACTGGACACATTTTAGGGGGTCTTGGCTGGTCAAACCTGATGTATTTTAATCTGGAACAAATCCATAGCCTCTGGCTTTCTGTGGAAACAAAAGCAGAACCTCCTTTCCAAAGCAACATATCCTTACATCCAAATTTTGAAGTCAAGGTATCTTTAAAATATACATATTGGCTTAACTCAACAGCTTTTATAATTAATTTTTTTTTGCAGTTAAGAATCCCAAAGACAATACAATCCAGATTCTCTGTGTAATATCCATCTTTATGTGGCTTATTTTTTATATTAATTTTACTGTATCTTTAAAGACTTTATTTTTAAAAACTACTTCCTTTTTTAAGATTTATTTATTTATTATTTATTTATTTATTTATTTATTTATTTATTTATTTATTTATTTATTATGTATACAGTGTTTTATCTGCATGTATTCCTGCAGGCCAGAAGAGGGCACCAGATCTCATTACAGATGGTTGTGAGCCACCATGTGGTTGCTGGGAATTGAACTCAGGACCTTTGGAAGAGCAGCAAGTGTTCTTAACCGCTGAGCCATCTCTCCAGCCCCAAAACTACTTCTTTATATAACTGTATATATTCCTTTTCTCTCTCTTCCAAGCCTACTTACATTTTTACACACATTGTAAAGCATTTAAAGTCTTGCTCCACCTAAATCTGTCTTATTGTGAATCTATTGTTTTAAACTGCAGCATTACTAGGGCTAAAATAGCAGCTTTGGCTGCTGGCTACGCCCACCTCAGCTTTCCAACATGGCGGTGGTACTTTTACCACCAGCTCTGGGAGCCATCAACTCTTTTTTTTTTTTTTTTTTTTTTTTTTGGGGTTTTCGAGACAGGGTTTCTCTGTGTAGCTTTGCGCCTTTCCTGGAGCTCACTTGGTAGCCCAGGCTGGCCTCGAACTCACAAAGATCCGCCTGGCTCTGCCTCCCGAGTGCTGGGATTAAAGGCGTGCGCCACCACGCCCGGCGGGAGCCATCAACTCTTAGAAACAGTGGTTCTATGCTTCTATCAAAGCAGTGTGGCTTGGAGACGCCTCCTTCCCGCCATACTGCCTGTCAAGTATGCGCGCCAGGAACCCGCCATATAGTAGCTCAAACCCGCAGGCTGCTGGTAACTTGAGACAACTAGGAAGCTCTTTTTAGCTCCGTTTTAGAATCTTCTTTCTCAGGTTTTAGGGGGAAAACTCATGCCCCACGTTGGGTGCCCTACGTAGCTAGAGTTTTCCTGGCTGGCCCACAGTCAGGACAAATCTCTCTCATCCACCAGTCCCACAGCCACTTAGACCCAACAGAGTAAACACACAGAGACTTATATTGCTTACAAACTGAATGGCCACAGCAGGCTTCTTGTTATCTAGTTCTTATATCTTAAATTAACCCATATCTATTAGTCTATAAGTTGCCACCATACCTTACATCTCACTTGTCATGGCAGCAGCTGGCAGTGTCTCTCTGACTCAGCCTTCCACTTCCCAGAATTCTCCTCTCTCCTTGTCCTGCCTATACTTCCTGCCTGGCTACTGGCCAATCAGTGTTTTATTTATACAGAGCGATATCCACAGCACTCCCCAGCTGGTGGTTATGGAGGTTGTGAAACATTTGGGATCTGGGACCTAGATGGTGGATGTAGGTCACTGGGAGCATTGATCTTTATATTCACCTCCAGTTCAGCTCTCTATTTCCTGATTGGCCAGCACAATATGACCATCTACGTTATGTGCCAACCACCATGGGCCACCATTCCTGCCACCATTCCTTCCCCATGGACTCAAAGTCCATGAAACTATGAGACAAAAATCAATCTTTTCTCCATCAAGTTGCCAGTGTCAGGTAGATAAACTAAACCGAATTTAGTCAAGAAGTGTCTGAGCTCACACTGTAAAGTGGTTCACTGACATATAACTGTTATGAATTTATTAATAACAAACAGTAAATAATATACTCTTGTGACTCAAAATTTAACCTTTTTTGGTGTTTTTTTTTTGTTTCTGTTTTTGAGACAGGGCTTCTCTGTGTAGCCCTGGCTATCCTGGAACTCAATCTGTAGACCAGGCTGGCCTCAAACTCTAAGACACCTGTCCTGCCTCTGCCTCTACCTCTGCATCTGCCTCTGCCTATTAAAGGTATACACCACCATGCCCAGCTCACATGTTAACTGCTAATTTCTCTCCGTTTAAAATAATCTCTTAGAATGTGATTAGAAAAATCATTTTGTCCTAGTCTCATTGAGCTTTGCTTACAACAGTGTCATAAGTGGTGTTTCCTTTTATCTGGGCTTTTTTTGTCCAGCTGTCCATTACTGTAACAAATACCTGAGATGAACAACTTAAGAAAAGATGTATTTGGGCTCACAATTTTGAAGGTTTTAGTCCATGGATGGTCCCATTGCTTTGGGTACTGTGGTAAGGCACTGCCTCATACAGGGAATCTTGTAAAGCAAAGTTAACCATATGGGATATAAAAGAGAGGAAGAAGAAGGGCAAGAGTCTCACAATCCCCTCCAAGAGCTCTCCCCCAATAGCCCAACTTCCTTCCACTAATCCTCATTTCTTGAGGGTTCTCCCACCTCCCACTAGCAAAACATCTTCAGAAACAACCCCCTTCAACTTTTATGTTTTGTTTTTCAAGACAGGATTTCTCTGTGTAGCCCCAGTTGTCCTGAAATTTATTCTGTAGACTAGAATGGCCTCAAACTTAGAGATTAATCTGCCTCTGCCTCCCAAGTGCTAGGATTAAAGGTGTGGGCATCACTGCCCAGCCAGAACCAATCCTTTAATAATAATATTCCTTCAATGACATTTAAGATCTAAACTATAGTTTATAGAATGGCTAAGTGGACTGTAACTAACAAAGATATAAGGGTGGAGCTGCCTTATTGTGATTGGGTTGTGCTTTAGAAAGTCCTCTGTGGTGTCAGTGAGAACAGCAGAATGAAGTAGAGCCAAAACCAGAAGACAGAATACCCACTATATCAATTGAATTCTGCTGTGACAGGAATTATTCCCTAAACTTAGTGACTTACAAAACAGTCATACTCATATATCTCAGAATGTTATGGTTTGGCAATCTGAATTGGGCTCAATTAGGCAATTCTACTGATCTATGTTGTGGGAGCCCATTTTCAGGTTTCCTAGTGGCTTTACCCAGCAGGTCTGCAGAGAGAGGATGATTAGACCACAGGCCTGATTGCAGGTTTCTGAGATGGTCTGCACTTGGCTGTGCTGGGGGGGGGGGTGTCTTTTGCTCCGCCCCTTGGCATTTCTATAAATACCCTAGGACAGAGACAGTCAGGGTCTGCTGGAACAGGTTCCAGGTCCTCTCGAGGCTGTCCTGTATTTTCTGTTTATCTCCACACTCTAAATCCTTCTATCTAATATTTCCTGCTGCTCCCACTCAAGAGCATCCTGGGGAAATGTGGGGGTGGTGGGTCACGCACACACACACACACACACACACACACACACACACACACACACACACACACTATGTCAAGCTTAGCTGAACTTGACTGGAATTGTTCATGCATTTGTTGTCAATGGCCAAGTCAATTAGGGACAGGCTGCTCTAGCATGGCTCAGACGGGATGACTCATCTCTATTCCACATAATCTCTCATCCTTTTGCAGGTAGGAGTGCTCAGAACAATGTTGGATAGAATGGAGGGCTCATGAGGCTCACACAGTATTGTTTGCATTACAAAGCAATTCTCAAGACCAGCCTGAATTAAGAGGCTAAATACAGATTTTTTTCCACCTATTAAAACTACAATTATTTGTTACAATCTCTGTAGTTTATACCAGCTATGAGGTCATGTTTTGTAACTCAGAAGAAAATAATAAGAACAGAGCCAAATTAATGATAATACACATAGATGAGAGATTGACTTGGAGAAGTCATTAATTAATTGGTGAATTGACTGGGTCTTCTGATTCTGACTTAAGCAATGAAGAGGTTTGTGGCATCAGCTTACAAAATGAGTGTTAGAAGCAGGCTGACTGTCTGTCTGACCACATCATATGATTAAATGTGTTCAGGTTAATCATCTATTACAGTTGTAAGCACACATTCTTGAATATACAGCCTTTACATTTGCTATAATTATGAAACATTACCTTCTCATGAATGAAAAAATAAGTGAAAGAGACACCTCTGTGTAGCAGTTTTCTGTTGCTGTACCAATTAAAAAAAAACATAAACTTTTACCATTTTTTTAAGCAGCAGAGAAAGAGAACAGAGTAATTTTCTTCCTGTTTGGGGACTTAGAGCTGATCTCCATATGACAGTGTTACTTGGAGAGATTCTGAAGACTTTAGGAGATAGGGTCTGGCTAGAGGAAGTAGGTTGTTGGGAATATGCCTTTATGTGTAGTCCCAACTGTTCATTCTATCTGTCTATCTATCTATCTATCTATCTATCTATCTATCTATCTATCTATCTATCTATCTATCTATCTCTATCTCTAACTGTATCTCCCTCATCCCCCTCTCTTTCTCCTGTCCTTTGTCTCTCATGAGATAAATAGCTCTCCTCTTCCATGATGTCTACATCACAACAAGCCCAAAAACCATGGAACCAAGTGACTCTCAACAGACCCCTCTGAAATTAGGAGCCAAAATAAATAGTTCCTTCCTTCAGTTGTTTCTGTCAGGTGTTTGGTTACAACAATGAAAAAAAGTAACACAAGCTTCATTTCAGGATCTTCAACCTGGAGGGGAAATTGGAATGTCACCTCTAAGACAGTGTCCACAGTCTCTTTCCATAGGATCTCTATTCATTCAATAGTTAAAGCTAGACTTCTTCCTAACATAGCAGCTGGACTTCAAGAGGAAGAAGAGGGAAAGTTCTTATGGCCTGGGATCAGATATCTCATAATATCACTTTAATCACATTTCACTGGACAAAGGAAGTCACAAGTCCATTTCAGATTCAACTGAAGGGAAGACAGATTCCAGCAGAATTTGTGGCCATCTTTAATGTACTATGCAGCCCAACAACAGATTTCTGGGAACTATTTCTCAGTTTGATGGAGGACAAAGTCTCTATTCTCAAATAATCAAGAATATTGACCTAGGACTAGAGAGAGGTAACTCAGCAGTTAAGAGCACTTACTGCTTTTGCAGAAGACCCTAATTTGGTTCCCAGCACCTATGTCAAGTAGCTGTAACTACAACTCCAGGGAATATGATGCCCTCTTCTGACCTCTGCAGACACCTATACTCAGATGCCCTCACCCTTACACAAAGACACACCTAAATAAATATAATTTTTAAAAAAATTTAATCTTTAACAAAAGTGTAATGATGAAGAGCTTTTCTTCCTACATTCTGAAAAAAGAAACAACAAAATATTTCTACATCTAAATGAGTAAATTCCTTTCTCCCTTTTATTTTTTTTAAATTTTCTATAATAAAGAAACAATGCATTTATCATAGATAAAAAGCAAATGTTACTTTAAAACCTAGCTTTTAGAACTGTAAATGAAGACTATGAATAGGCTACGGGACAAGCAGATCTAAATATCTTTGTGTGTGTGTGCATATGCGTGCACGTGTGTTCATGAGTGTGTGTGTGTGTGTATGTGTGTGTGTGAGAGAGAGAGAGAGGAAGAGGGAGAGAGAGAAAGAGATAGACAGAGAGACAGAAAGAGAAAGAGAGACAGAGAGAGAAAGAGAGACAGAGAGAGACACACACACTATGTAGCCTCAGCTGTCCTGGAATTCACTGTGTAGTTCATGCTGGCCTCAAACTCACAGAAGTCTGCCTTACTCTGCCTCCCCAGTGCTGAGATTAAAACATGGCCCAACATGCCCCACCAGATCTCCATATCCTGGTAGCCATAAAACCATAGAACACCTAAGAAAGGATATATATATATATATATATATATATATATATATATATATATATATATATATATATATATATCATAAACCTTCAAAAGTATGATATGTATGTGTATATCCATGCTTGTACATATTGAAAGATGACAGGTAATTTTATAACCTATTTCAAGAAATCTTCCATTTAAAATCTTAGGAGTTGGAGACATGATTCATTGTAAAGTCTGCATTTAGCATGCATGAGATGAGATTCTGGGTTCCATTTCCACCACCACAAAGAAAATAACTATATATTTTAAGGAAAAATGTTTGGCACTCAAAGACATAAGTTGAGTTCTGTGAGTAAGTGAAACATTACAGGTATACATGGGAGGACCATGGTGAAGAAACAACCCTCAAAGCTCACTTCCAGTGAAATACTTCCTCCAATAACCTACTTTGAGGTTTCAAATGCCTAAGTCAAGCCCAGGGTCTCTCTCTATTCCTGCTGTCTGCCAATCCAGATGTAGGACTATCAGCTACCTCTCCAGCACTATGTCTGCCTGCATTCAGCCATGAAAATAATGGACTAAACATCTGAACTCTAAGCCAGTCCCAATTTATTTTTTTTCTTTGTAACTCTAAGCCTGCCCCCATAGTAACACACTTCCTCCAACAAGGCCACACCTACTTCAACAAGGCCACACCTCCTAATAGTGCCACTCCCTATGAGTTTATGGGTTAAATTACATTCAAATTACCACACATACATACAGGTAGGATTGGAAGGGTTGAACAGGCTATGTTTAGCAATATATATGCATATGCATGTACATATGTGCATGCAATAACAGTAAAAATAAAGAGGCTATAAATTTTAAGAAGAGCAGAGAAGGGTATATGGGAGTATTTAGAAGGAGGAAAAGGAAGGGAGAGATTAAGTTATAATCTCAGTAATTAAAAAGGAGAAAAAAGAAAGACAATACTAACAACAATGAGAATGAAATTAATATTTTATACTTTTAATCAAATATTAATATTATCCAAATTTTCTTAAATGTGGCAGGTGAATGTTCCTTTACTCTTGTCTTGTGTTTAATAATATGATCATTTTCATAAAGACTTCTTTCTTTTTGGTTCAATAGCATTTGCAAACACACTATGAATGTTTCTGTGCCAGAACAGAAGTCAGTCACTTCTTGAAAGAGTGTTAGCTTATTATAAAGAAATTATAGCCAGAAACAATATTATCTCATTGTGCTTGCTGCTTGCTTATTCACTAAGCAGAAAATAGAAAAAGTTTTATATATGTACATACAAACACACATTTGTCACCAAAGATTTAGCATATGCAAATATAATGAAGGATGAAATAAGAAAAATTGTTGCTCTTCCTGAGGACCTGGGTTTGGTTCCCATAACCCACATAAATGTGTATAACTCCAGTTCCACAGAGTCTGATGTCCCCTTCTGACCTCTATGGGCACCAGGCATGAATATAGTGCACATAAACACATGCAGGTTAAAAATAAAACACCTTATACACATAAAATAAAAACAAACAACTATTTTATTTTTTTAATTTTATTTTATTTTACAATACAATTCAGTTCTACATATCAGCCACAGATTCCCTTGTTCTCCCCCTTCCTGCCACCCTCCCCTTCCCCCCAGCCCACCCCCCATTCCCACCTCCTCCAGGGAAAAGCCTCCCCCAGGACTGAGATCGACCTGGTAAACTCAGTCCAGACAGGTCCAGTCTCCTCCTCCCAGACTGAGCCAAGCGTCCCTGCATAAGCCCCAGGGTTCAAACAGCCAGCTCATGCTATGAGCACAGGACCCGGTCCCACTGCCTGGATGCCTCCCAAACAGATCAAGCCAATCAACTGTCTCACCCATTTAGAGGGCCTGATCCAGCTGGGGGCCCCTCAGCCTTTGGTTCATAGTTCATGTGTTTCCATTCGTTTGGCTAATTTGTCCCTGTGCTTTATCCAACCTTGGTTTCAACAATTCTCGCTCATATAAACCCTCCTCTTTCTCACTAATTAGACTCCCGGTGCTCCACCTGGGGCCTAGACATGGATCTCTGCATCCAGATCCCTCACTCCTTGGATAGGGTTTCTAGCATGACAATTAGGGTGTTTGGCCATCCCATCACCAGAGTAGGTCAGTTCGGGCTGTCTCGCGACCATTGCCAGCAGTCTATTGTGGGGGTATCTTTGTGGATTTCTGTGGGCCTCTCTAGCACTTTGCTTCTTCCTATTCTCATGTGGTCTTCATTTACCATGGTCTCCTATTCCTTATTCTCCCTCTCTGTTCTTGATCCAGCTGGGATCTCCTGCTCCCCCAAGCTCTCTTTCCCTCGACCCTCGCCCTTCATTACCCCCACTCATGTCCAGGCTGTTCATGTAGATCTCAGCCATTTCTCCGTCACTGGGTGATCCCCAAGTCTTTCTTGGGGTCCTGTTTTCCAGGTAGCCTCCCTGGTGATGTGAGTAGCAGTCCAGTCATCTTTGTTCCACATCTAGTATTCTCCTATGAGTGAGTACATACCATGTTCGTCTTTCTGAGTCTAGAACTTTAAGTCCCTGAAAAAAGAAATTGAAGAAGATGTCAGAAAATGTAAAGATCTCCCATGCTCATGGATAGGCAGGACTAACATAGTAAAAATGGCAATTTTACCAAAAGCAATCTACAGATTCAATGCAATCCCCATCAAAATACCAACACAATTCTTCACAGACCTGGAAAGAATAATACTCAACTTCATATGGAAAAACAAAAACCCAGGATAGCCAAAAGAATCCTGTACAATAAAACAATCTCTGGAGGCATCATGATCCCTGACTTCAAGCTCTACTATAGAGCTACAGTAATAAAAACAGCTTGGTATTGGGATAAAAACCGACATGAGGGCCAATGGAATCGAATTGAAGACCCTGACATTAATCCACACACCTATGAACATATAATTTTTGACAAAGAAGCCAAAAGTGTACAATGGAAAAAAGAAAGCATCTTCAACAAATGGTGCTGGCATAACTGGATATCAACGTGTAGAAGGCTGCAAATAGATCCATATCTGTCACCGTGCACAAACAACTATTTTAAAATACTTTTAAAAATAAAATAAATAAAAGTAATGCTGATATAGCCGGGCGGTGGTGGCACATGCCTTTAATCCCAGCACTCAGGAGGCAGAGGCAGGCGGATCTCTGTGAGTTCGAGGCCAGCCTGGTCTACCAAGTGAGTTCCAGGAAAGGCACAAAGCTACACAAAGAAACCCTGTCTCAAAAAAAAAAAAAACCAAAAAAAAAAAAAAGTAATGCTGATATAATGTTCATAAAGCTTGGTATTTGAATTAAACTGTACAGTTAACACTTCTGGGACAAGAGATGAGTGTAAAGCACATGAAACAGAACATGCATTTATGGGAATACCTGATGGAGAAAAATAAGGTGTTTCTGCTGGAATCTACCTTGATATAAAGCAGAAATATACTGTTACCAGAAATGTTTTCTAGGAGAGCCTAGATATCCTATTTAAATAGTACATGAGTTTTTAAGGATATGAATGTAAATCATTTAGTCATAAAAGCTAGATTTATTAACCATAGTTTATGTCAAGTACTATGCTTTACATGTATTAGTTCACTTTAAAATGTTTCAATTTAGTTAGACCAGAAGAATAAAGTCAAGATCTATTTCACAACAGTAATTATAATTGATAACCCTATATCTATTCTCTTTACATTTTTATTATTTTAAATTATGTGTATGTGAGCGTGCCTGTGTGTGGGTATGTGCAGAAGTTCAAGGGCCCATGGAGGCCAGAGGCTTCAGATCCCCTGGAACTGAAATTACAGGCAATTGTGAGCTACCTGACTTGGGTGTTGGAAACCAAACTCAGGTCCTCTGAGTTTATAATCTCTGTCTGCAAGAGAACTATGCACTCTTAACCACTGAGCCATCTCTCCAGCTCCACATAAATTGTATTCTTAAAAAAAATGGGGGCTGGAGAGATGGCTCAGCGGTTAAGAGCACTGGCTGCTCTTCCAGATAGTAGTGTATAGAATTCTAGCTTTTTTCCTTTCTCTGTATATTGTGCTCAGAGATTACACGGTGTCTCTATGTGAATACAGACAGTTAACATTTACCAACATGTATCTATCTACTTTCTCTTGTTTAATAAAAAGAAAAAAGGGGGTAGAGAAGGTCAGCAAGGGTGGGTTGAGGTGTCTTGCCATTGTGACAACATGGCTTCTCATTTGGCATGTTTAATTGTGATGTTTAATGGACATCCTTGCAGTTTAAGATGACACTTTTAAATAAAATTCTCTCCTAACAATGACTTGAATCCTGCCACTCAATGGGAGAATCAGCAGAACCTGTAGGGTTTTATTTGGAGTTGACATTCCCTGTGGTAACTTTATTTTTAATTTTTTTTATTTTTATTTTTGGTTTTCACTGGAAGAAAAAAATGCTCATTTTAAATGTTGAAGTATACAAGTTGCTTTGTTACAATAAAATCAATGTGTACACAAAGGACCAGATGCTTTTCTGTCAGAACAGATGCTCAACATGACCTTCCAAGTTTGACCTGCATAATGACATCATGTCAAACTTTGTCTCCCTAACTTCGTATTTTTTGATACACACTTTGCAAGATGACCTCAGGGCCATGCAGATTTGAGTTAAAGGGATTTGAATCATGTCTTAATGTCTCCATAACTGAGTGATGTGGGTACAATTTGCTGCAATGGACTTGTACCCTTGATTTTTATCTTAATTTGGCATTTTTTAAATGGGCCTTTAGTTACCTGGATATCATGACAGCACCTGCTCCCACCGTGTCAAAGACTGTTACTCTAATGCCATCTGTACGAAGGACCACTGCTGGTGTGTCTTCATTGGCAGTGTGAACTGGCCAAGAAAGTGAGCTATCAGAGTATGCAGTCCATGGGATGGTCGGGAGTGCTCTGTCCCAGGTATGTAGCAGACGCTCTCAGCTGTGACTCTGAATCCGGGTGGATGAAGAGCTTTGTCTGTTCCATGCCATTGTGCAGAAAATAATGTTTTGGGAAGCTACCTGATGCATAAGATTCTTAATGCTATAAAATAGAGCTAAAGTTAAATGCTACTTTTTCAGAGATGATTAATGGACAGCCTGGTCAAATTCAAAGCTTTTTGATGTATAAAACTTTATAAATGGAACTACTCCATCAACAGGCAAAGTGTAACCAAAATCTGTCTAGATGGATAGTGTGTAATTTCTGCACAGGACTCTGTTTAGTAAATACATCACTGTATATATACATCAGGAATCTTGCTCCAATAAAGGAACGTAAAGTTGTTTTGTTTTTTTTTTAAAAAATGGGGGCTAGAGAGATGGCTCAGGGCTTAAGAACAGTGCTTGCTCTTCCAGGTTGGGTTCAATTCCCAGCACCCACATGGCAACTTACAACTGTCTGTAACTCCAATTCCAGAGGATCTGACACTGTCATACCAATGCACATGAAATAAATTTAAATAAATTATTTTTAAAAAATATAGCCAGGTGGTGGTGGTGCATACCTTTAATCCCAGCACTCAGAGACAGACGCATATCTTTGAGTTTGAGGCCAGCCTGGTCTACAGAGCAAGTTCCAGGACAGGCTCCAAAGTTACAGAGAAACCCTGTCTCAAAAAACAAACAAACAAAAACAAAAAAAAAAAACACACCAAAAAATGTATGTAGGACCAGCCTACCAGCAGAACTGTACCCCTCCCTAGATTCTGTCCCCTGTGACCCTTCCCCAGGCCAATGCCATTCCAGCTTGCCCCTGGCCAAGCTACTGCTGAGTCCCCACCCCTAATCCCAGCAGACTTCCTCCACTGAAGCACAGACCACATCAGCCAGAAAGGGTAAGTGACTCACCTGCAAGTGGAACAGCACCCCTCCCTGGATTCTTTCTCTGGAGACCCTTCCCCAAGCCCACACCAACCCAGCTTGTCTCTCGCCCCACTGCTGAGTCCTCCCTTCAACCCCAATAGACTTCAGTTTAGCAGGCCCAGGCCATACAAGCCAGAAATGGTGAGTGACCTGAGTACCAGCAGAACTGTACCCCTCCAGGGATTCTGTCCCCCACAACTCTTCCCCAGGCCAACACCATCTCAGCTAGTCCCAGGCCCTGTTGCTGCTGAGTCCTGCCCCCAACTGCAGCAGACTTCCACCACTGAGGCATAGACCACACCAGCCACAACTGCCCTCACCAGTCAACAAGCTGCCCTTCCCCCAGAGCTCCAGCAGACTCCATAGGCCCAGAGATAGTCTGAACCAGTCAGAAGAACAGACCCAGCAGCTCTGCTGGAGGCCAGGCTGGTCTTAGGTACATCAGAAGAAGACTCAGGCTTAATGAAGGTCAGGCTGGATCTAGAGATCCAAGAAGACTTCGAGTTTACCAGAGGCCAGACCGGATCAAGGGACCCAAGGTGGCAAAACCCTTAAAAATAACTTTGTGAAGATGATAGAGATCTTTAAAGAGAAAATGAAAAAAAAAATCCCTTAAAGAAATGGAGGAAAAGACAACCAAAAAAATTTGGAGGAAATCAATAAATCTCTTAAAGACTGTCAAGAAAATCAAGAAAAAACAGTTGACATAAACAAATAAAACTGTTTAAGACCTGAAAATGGAAATAGAAGCAATAAAGAAAATACAAACTGAGGGAATTCCGAAAATGGAAAACCTGAGTAAGTCAACAGGAATTACAGATGAAAGCATCACCAACGGAATACAAGTGATGGAAGAGAGAATCTCAGGTATTGAAGATACAATAGAGGAAATAGATTCATTGGTCAAAGAAAATGTTAAATATAAAACATTCCTAAAACAAAACATCCAAGAAATCTGGGACACTATGAAAAGACCAAACCTAAGAATAATAGGAATAGAAGAAGAAAATTTTCCCAAACTAAAACAGGACATAACTATTAAGGTGCCAGAAGCTTACCTAACACCAAATAGACAGGACCAGAAAAAAAAAGTCCCATTGCCACATAATAATCAAAACACTAACCATACAGAACAAAGAAAGAATATTAAAAGCAGCAAAGGAAAAAGGCCAAGTATCATATAAAGGCAGACCTATCAGAATTATACCCAACTTCTCAATGGAAAACCTAAAATCCAGAAGGGCCTGGACTGGTGTCTTGCAGACTCTAAGAGATTATGGATGCCAGCATAGACTACTATACCTAGCAAACCTTACAATTACCATAGATGGAGAAAGCAAGATATTTCATGACAAAGTCAAATTTAATCTATATCTATCCACAAATCCAGCCCTACAGAAGATACTAGAAGGAAAACCCCAACCCAATGAGGTTAATTGCACCCATGAAAATACAGGCAATAGATAATCCCACACCAGCAAAAACAAAAGAAGGGAAACACACGCACCCCACACACACACCACCACCACCACCAACAACAACAACAACCACCACCAACAACAACAACAACAAAATAACAGGAATTAACAATCACTGGTCATTAATATCTCTATCAATGACACAATTCGCTAATAAAAAGACAGGTTAACAGAATGGATATGAAAACAGGATCCATCCTTCTGTTGCATACAAGAAACATAACTCAACATCAAAAACAGATGTTACCTCAGAGTAAAGGGTTAGAAAAAGATTTTCCAATCAAACAGACCTAAGAAGAAAGCTGGTATAGCTATCCTAACATCTTAAAAAATAGACTTCAAACTAAAATTAATCAAAAGAGATGGAGAAGGACATTTCATATTCATCAAAGGAAATATCCACCAAGATAATAACTCAATTCTGAACATCTATGCCCCAAATACAATGGCACCCACATTTGTAAAAGAAACATTACTAAAGCTTAAATCACATGTTGAACCCAACATATTAATACTGGGAGACTTCAACACCCTACTCTCACCAATGGACAGGTCATCCATACAGAAACTAAACAGAGCAATAACAGAACTAACAGATGTTATGACTCAAATGGACCTAACGGATAGCTACAAAATGTTTCACCCAAACACTAAAGAATATACCTTCTCAGCACCTCATGGAACCTTTTCCAAAACTGACCACATACTCAATCACAAAGAAGGTCTTAACAAATGCAAAAAAATTGAAATAACCCCCTGTATCTTACCAGATCACCATGGGTTAAAGTTAGAATTCAACAACACAAACTGCAGAAAGCCTACAAACTCATAGAAACTGAACAACTCTCAACTGAATCACCACTGAGTCAAGGAAGAAATAAAGAAAGGAATTAAAGACTTCCTAGAATTCAATCTAGGCAGTGGTACCAGTTCCTGGGCTCATTGCATGAGTTAGCTGTTTGAAACCTGGGACTTATGCAGGGACGCTTGGCTCAATCTGGGAGGAGGGGACTGGACCTGCCTGGACTGAGTCTATCAGGTCGATCCCAGTCCTCGGGGGAGACCTTGATCTGGAGGAGGTGGGAATGGGGGGTGGGCTGGGGGGAAGGGGAGGGGGGCAGGAAGGGAGAGAACAAGGGAATCTGTGGCTATTATGTAGAACTGCATAGTATTGTAAAATAAAATAAAATAATAAAAAAGGAAAATGAATGAACAACACACCCAAACTTATGGCACACAATGAAAACAGTGTTAAAAGAATAATTCATAGCATTAAGTGCCTACATAAAGAAATGAAGAGATCTCATACAAGCAGCTTAACAGCACACCTGAAAGCTCTAGAACAAAAAGAAGCAAGCAAACTCATAAGAAGTAGAGAGCAGGAAATAATCAAACTGAGGGCTGAAATCAATAAAATAGAAACCAAGAGAACAATACAAAGAATCAATAAAACAAAGAGTTGGTTCTTTGAGAAAATCAACAAGATAGATAAACCCTTATCCAAAACTAACTAAAAGAGAGAATGTCCAAATTAACAAAATCAGAAACAAAAAGGGGAACATAACAACAGACACTGAGGAAATCCAGACAATCATTAGGTCATACTTCAAAAACCTGTACTCCACAAAATTGGAAAATCTGAAACAAATGGACTAATTTCTTGATAGATACCACATACCAAAATTAAACCAAGATCATATAAGCAATTTAAACAAACCTATAACCCCTAAGGAAATAGAAACAGTCATTAAAAGTCTCCCAACCAAAAAAAAGCCCAGGGCCAGATGGTTTCAGCACAGAATTCAACCAGACTTTCAAAGAAGAGCTAATACCAGCACTCTCAAAGTATTCCACAAAACAGAAACAGAAGGAACAGTGCCAAATTCTTCGTATGAGCCTATAGTTACCCTGATACCCAAACCACACAAAGATGCAACAAAGAAAGAATTACATACCAATATCCCTCATGAACATTGATGCAAAAATACTCAATAAAATACTGGAAAACTGAACCCAAGAATACATCACAAAGATCATCCACCATGATCAAGTAAGCTTCATCCCAGATATGCAGAGATAGTTTAATATATGAAAATCTGTCAATGTAATCCACCATATAAACAACTGAAAGAAAAAAAACACATGATCATCTCATTAGATGCTGAAAAGCCTTTGACAAAATGCAATACCCCTTCATGATAAAAGTTTTGGAGAAATCAGGAATACAAGGAACATACCTAAACATAATATCAAATTTAATGGAGAGAAACCCAAAGTAAATCCACTAAAATAAGGAACAAGACAAGGCTGTCCAGTCTCTCTATTTCTTTCAATATAGTACTCAAAGTTCTAGCTAGAACAATAAGACAACAAAAAGAGACCAATTGGAAAAGAAGAAGTCAAAGTATCACTATTTGCAGATAACATGATAAAATATATAGAATATATAGGCAACCCAAAAAATTCTACCAGGAAACTCCTACAGCTGATAAACACCTTCAACGAAGTGGCTGGATACAAGGTTAACTCAAAAAAAAAAAAAGGAGCCCTCTTGTATGCAAACAATAAAAGGTCTGAGAATGAAATCAGGGAAACAACACCCTTCACAATAGCCACAAACGAAATAAAATACCTTGGGGTAACTCTAACCAAACAGGTGAAAGACCAATATGACAAGAACATCAAGTCTTTGAAGAAAGAAATTGGAGAATATATCAGAAGATTTTTTACAGAGCTTGAATGAATAATATTCAACTTCATATGTAAAATCAAAAAAAACCAGAATAGCTAAAGCAATGCTGTACAATAAAAGAACTGCCAGAGGGATCAACATCCATGATCTCAAGCCCTACTACAGAGCTATGGTAATAAAAACAGCATATTGGCATAAAAACGGATGCATTGATCAATGGAATCAAATCAAAGCACCAGACATAAATCTACACACCTATGGACACTTGATTTTTGACAAAGAAGCCAAAATTATACAATGGAATGAAGAAAACTTCTTTAACAAATGATGGTGGTCTAACTGGATAGCTGCATGTAGAAGAATGCAAACAGATCCATATTTAATACCTGCCAAAACTCAACACCATGTGATTCAAAGACCTCACTCAACATAAAACCAGATTCACTGAACATTATGAGAAAGTATGGAATAGCCTTGAATGCATTGGCACAGGAGACAACTTCCTGAATAGAACACCAGTAGCACAGATACTAAGATTGACAATTAATAAATGGGACCTTATGAAGCTGAGAAGGTTCTGAAAGGCAAAGGCCACTAGCAGCCTACAGAATGGGAAAAGATCTTCACCAACTCCATATCTGGCTGATCTCCAAAAGATATAAAGAACTCAAGAAACTAGAACATCAAAAAGCCAAATAATTCAATTTAAAAATGGAGTACAGACCTAAACAGAGAATTTTCAACAGAAGAATCGCAAATGGCAGAGAAACACTTAAGGAAATGTTCAACATCCTTAGCCATCAGAGAAATGCAAATCAAAATAACTCTGAGATGCCATCTTATACCTGTCAGAATGGCTAAGATAAAAAACACTGAATATGGCTTATGTTGGAGAGGATGTGGAGTAAGGGGAACACTCTTCCACTGTTGATGGGAGTGCAAACTTGTACAGCCACTTCGGAAATCAATATGGAGGTTTCTCAGAAAATTGGGAATCTATCTACTTCAATGTCCAGCTATACCAGTCTTGGGCATATAAGCAAAGGATGCGCAAACATACCACAAGGGCACTTTGTTAAACTATGTCCATAGCAGCTGTATTTGTAACAGCCAGAAACTGGAAATAACCTATATGCCCCCCAACCAAAGAATGGATAAAGAAAATGTGGTACATTTACATAATGGAGCATTACTCAGATGTTAAAAAAACCATGACATCAAGAAATTTGAAGGCAAATGGATGAAGCAAAAAAACAATCATCCTGAGTGAGGTAACCCAGACTCAGAAAGATAAACATGGTATGTACTCACTCATAAGTGGATATTAACTGTAAAGTAAAGGATAACCATGCTACAATCCATAGACCCAGAAAGGCTAGGTAACAGAGAGGGCCCAAGGGGGAACACGTGGATCTCCCTGGGAAAGGAAAATAGAAGAGATCTCCTGAGTGGACTTGGGGCAGGTGGGAATGGGAACTTGAGGATCAGGTTGGGGGGTAGGTGGAGGGGGGAAGTACTAAAAGAGATGACTGGAAAGCGGAGACCTTTTGGTGTCAAATAGAAACCTGGTTCAAATGAAACTCTCGGGAATCTACAAGAATGACCCCAACTAAGACTCTTAGCAATAGTGGATATGTAGCCTGAACTGGTCGCCTCCTGTAATCAGACTGGTGACTACTCCAATTGTCATCAGAGTGCCTTCATCTGGTAACTGATGGAAACAGATACAGAGACCCACAGTCAAACATTAGGCCAAGCTTGGGGAATCCTGCTGAAGAGAGGGAGGAAGGATTGTAGGAGCTGGAGGGATCAAGGACATCACAAGAAAACTCACAGAATCAACTCACCTGCTCATAGGAACTCATAGAATCTGAACCAACAACCAGGGAGCCTGCATGGGACTGACCTCTACATACATGTGACAACTGTGTGTGTTGATCTATTTGTAGGGCTCCTAACAATGGGAGCAGGGGATGTTCCTAATGCTTTGGCTAGCTCTTGGGAACCTATTCCTCATAATGGATTGCCTTGCCCAGCCTAAATACAAGGGAAAGTGCTTAGTCTTACCACAACTTGATATGCCATGCTTTGTTGATAACCATGGATGGCCTACCCTTTCTGAATGGAAACAGAGAAGGAGTGGATGGGGTGAGGGAGAGGAGTTGGAGTGATGGAATGGGAGGAGAGGAAGGACTGGAAACTGAGGTCTGACTGTAAGATAAATAAATTAATTAAATTTAAAAAGATTTAAACACTGAATTAAACTCACATTTAAATGCAAAAATGCTATGTGTGTATATATATATATATATGATAGTTCATATATTCATTGAGCATGTTTAGATGTGCACAATGTGTATATACTTCAAAATTCTATTTTGTATATGATAAATACATACTGTTTGTATTAGCTACTCTTTTCATTGTTCTGACAAAACACCAGACAAAAACAACTTAAAGGAGGAGAGTGCTCTTTAAACTCTTCCAGTTTAAAGAATATAATCATGTCAGGTCAACCAGTAGAGGATGGCACTGTCCATAGCAGCAGGAACTTAGAGCGTGATTTGTTTTGTCTAAGTGGATCAGGAAACACAGAGTCTGGGCCAGAAGCAGAGTTGAAGTATAATTCTCAATCCTGACTCCTATGGCCCTACATCTTCCAAGTAGGTCCCAACATTCAAATGCTACCAGAACAATGTCACCAAAACCAATGCTACCAAAAGGGGACCACGTATTCAAATACATGAGTCTGTGGGGAATATTTCATATTCAAAGTATAATACTATAATCTCTGTTGATCACTCTGTGTGTGTGTGTGTGTGTGTGTGTGTGTATGTGTGTGTGTGTGTGTGTGTATGTGTGTGTGTGTGTGTAATAAAGGTAGGCATGGTGGCACATTCCTGCAATCCTATCACTGAGGAAGTAATGCAGGAAGTTTCTGAGTTCAAGACCAGCCTGAGTTCCATGCTATATAGAGAGTTCTAGGATAGCCTGAGCTACATCAATGAGACTGTCTCTCAATACATGTGTAATACATATAATAAAACAAAAATAATATTAAGTAAAATATGGTATGGAAATATGTAATTATTAAATACACAAAAATATTTTATAGGCATAGCTTATCAAATGGTTAAAAAGTAAACATCTGTAGAGGTAACGGTCTTATTAAATAAGAAACACAGAGACAAATGCAGGTAAAAGCCCAAGAGGTCAGAGCAGTAGCTAAGAGCTGAGACTAAAACCACCTTCTTACCACCCGCTGCCGCTGCCGTCCTTCCACTGAGAAAGAGACCTACTCCTGTGTGTCTGTCTTTGGTTTTTTTTTTTTTTTTTGGTTTTTCGAGACAGGATTTCTCTGTGTAGCTTTGCGCCTTTCCTGGAACTCACTTGGTAGACCAGGCTGGCCTCGAACTCACAGAGATCCACCTGGCTCTGCCTCCCGAGTGCTGGGATTAAAGGCGTGCGCCACCACCGCCCGGCGTGTCTGTCTTTTTATTGACTTTCTGTTCTGCCTTCACATTGGTTGTAAACCCAATCATATGACCTCCCCAACACTGCCTATCTATACAGACCTCCAGGTCTCTATGGTTGGTATTGAGATTAAAGGCGTGTGTCTCCATGCTGGTTGTATCCTTGAACACACAGAGATCTGCCTGTCATGTGATCTGGATTAAGGGCATGTGCTACCACTTCCAGACTTCTGCTATGGCTTGCTATTAACTCTGACCCCCCAGGCACTTTTATTTATTAACATACAAATAAATCACATTTCAACACAAATAAAATATCACCATAAACATCTCAGCCAGGCAGTGGTGGCACATGCCTTTAATCCCAGTATTTGGGAAGTAGAGGTAGGCAGATCTGTGTGAGTTCAAGGCCAGCCTGGTCTACAGAGCTAGTTCCAGGACAACCAAGGTTATACAAAGGAACCCTGTCTGGGGGGGGAGAAAGAAGTGAACATCTCTATACACACAAATACCTACACATAGACATTTATAGTAGGTTTATTTATCGTTGGCAAAACTTAGAAGTAACCAAAACACCCTTCAGTAGGTGAGTTGATAAACAAACTATGGTATATACAAATAACAGAATATCATTCAGTGATAAAGAGAAATGAGCTCCCAAGCCACCAAAAGACCCACAGGAAGCTTAAATGCATATTGCCACATGAAAGGGGCCAGTATGAAAAGATTACATAGATTTGGTTCCAGCAATATGACATTCTAAAAATAGGAAACTATGATGACAATGAAAACTCAATGTTTGTTCGAGGAAGAAAAAATGAACAGAGAGCAGGCAGAGGATTTCAGTACAGTAAAAACCTCTTTCTGAATAGTAATGATGGATATATATCATTAAGCATATTTCTAAAGCCTTAGAATATATACAAGAGAACTCTAATGTGAACTATGGTGTTGTATTATGGAGTTGGGGTGATGATAATGACATAGGGTCATTGATGGTAACAATATTCCACTCTGCAGTGGGATACTTATTGTGGAGACTGTTGCCATGCCATATTCAGAGGACAGCATTTCACAATACTCCTCCTTGTCTTCCAGCTTTTACATTTTTCTACTCCGTCTCCACAATGTTTTCTGAGTCTTGGGGAAGTGGCTTGATGTAGATGTCTCATCTATGACTAAAGACTCATAGTCACTTACTATCAGCACTTTGAACAGTAATGTATCTCCTCATTAAACACTGCTTGTGGCAATAAGAAGCTTCTCCAACCAAGGTTGTGAGCAGCACAAATCTATGGCTATAAATGTAAACATTTAGAAGGCAGATAATTCTGACCATTTAGAAAAACAATATCAATAGGTTCTCCCCCAGGGCCTATGACTTCCCTAGGCATGGGTTTCTACTATGTTTACAGAACCAGGTATGAAATCCCTCCTGTACAACAGGCCTCAAATCCAATCAAGAGAGCAATTTGTTAATCCAATAAACAATTTTACCATGATTACACCAGTGGGCACATCTTGCCTGGCAGGCCAGTATTATAGTATACAGGGTCCAGCATTGTATAAGACCACTGACATTTTTTCTCCCCACAATAGCCTACATAGCATCTTCAAGCATGAAAGCTAGCCAGCATGGAGAGTTTCCTGGTCAGTTCAAGATGGATTTATCTTTATTCTGCAGCCAAATTGTGTAGTGTCTTCAGCAATTGGTCTTACCATCTAATTATGGTGGACAACCAAGAGAAATAACAATAGCCTGTTTGGGATGCCTCTGGGACCTCTTTGTCCAATAACTTGTAGGGAAATAACCTATACCCAGTATTGAGATTTTCATTTAATAGCTAGTGCCTCTGGGAGCAGCATTGTTCACCAATGTGTACTTCTATTCAAAATCTTTTAAAAATAGATTTTTAATTAGCTTGCAAATTAGTAGAGCTACAAAAGGATTCCTGTCCCTCAACCCATGTTCCCATGTGCACTTAAACTTTTAACTCTCAATGTTCACCTCTTCTTCTTCCCCATCATAGCTGCTATTCCCTTTTGTTATTTTTTAACTTGGATTGCAGGTTAAAGCTGAGCAAGGAAAAATACAAAATGTAAAATGTAGGAGAAAAGAGGTACCAGGAAGTAGAATGAAACTATGCCCCTGTGTGCAAAGAGATAAACAGATTAAGAGATAGAATAAAGGGAGTTGTGACTTCAGGGAAAGATCCTACCCAGCTTAGTTTCCAACTTGTGAAAAAGAATTAAAATCTTAGAGCCAGGTGTGGTGGTGCATGCCTTAATTCCAGCACTTGGAAGGCAGAGGCTGGTGGAACTCTGAGTTTGAGGCCAGCCTGGTCTACAGCACAAGTTCCAGAATAATCAAGCTTAGGCAGTGAAGGAAACCATTGAAAACTGAAAGCTGGTAAATACATAATTGAAAGATCTCTGAGTTTAAAGCAAGCCTGGTCTACACAGCAAGTTCCAGAACAGCCAAGCTTAGGCAGTGAAGGAAATTGTGGAAAACAGAAAGCTGGTGAAGATGTAATTGAACAAGGAGGCCATGTTCCAGCCCCGGCAAGCAGCATAATGTGGCAGTTTGGTCTCATGGTTCTGGCCTTAGAGTCAAGGTTAGAAGAATGGGGTTATGGAATCTTCCTGTGTAACTAAGGAATACTGCTGAGGCCAGGCATGTATCAGGTGTGTCCCTGAATGGAGACCTAGAGATGCCATTGTGTGAAGCTGTGAAGGGGAAGCCTGGATTGCCTTGGAGACCCCAAGATATTAGAGATGCCAGAGTCATGAGATACCTGCTGAGAAGAGCTGCTAACAGGGAGTGGCACCAGCCCAAGGGAGAAAAGTGTATTATAGTCAGCAGAGCTGAAAGGAGTTGAAGATCTGAAGAGCATTTTGACATCAGACATGTAGATGAAGAGTTTGGAATTTGTCCAGCTGGTTTTCAATGTTGCTTTGGTCCAGTATTTCCTCACTATTCTCCGTTCTCTATATTTTGGAATGATAATGTTTACCCTGTGCCATTGTATGTTGGAAGTATGTGATCTTCTTTTTGATTTTGATTTTACAGGGTATTACAGTTAAGAGACTGAATGAATCTCAGAAGAGACTTTGAACTTTACACTTTTAAATAAGTTTGAAACTGTAATAAACTATGAGAACTTTTGAAGTTGGATTGAATGCATTTTTGCATTATGATATGACCACAAGACTATGGGGTCCAGTGAATATATGTGGTGGTTTGAAAGAAAATGGCCCCCATAGCAAGTGGCAGGAGGTGTGGCTTTGTTGGAGTAGGTGTGGCCTTGTTAGAGAAAGTATGTCACTGTGGAGGAAGGCTTTGAGGTCTCTTATATGCTCAAGCCACACCCAGTGACACAGTCCACTTCCTGTTGCCTGTGAGATCAAAATGTAAGAACTCTCAGCTCCACCACCATGTCTGCCTGCATGCCACTAATAAGTTTTAGGCCTCCTGAAGGCCTCTCCCGGTCCAGCCCACAGAGAGGAGAAGGGGATGAGACTGGAAGAACCACATGTCTGTTTTGAGGGATGCTGCTTATATACCCTGTGGGAGTGGTCTTGAGCCTCTCTGGGGGAGGAGCTGTGTTTGGCGGGCTTTGAAGGGGCAGGTTTGGGGAGGAGCTGTGTTTGGTGGGCTTTGAAGGGGAGGGTTTAGGGAAAGAGATAGGGGAGAGGAGTTCAGGTGGATCTTCCACCAGACTCCTTCTAAACATTCCAGACTCTATGGGTATAGGGATACCAGGGTGCCAGGGGTTGAGGTAGTGCTCCCACCCAAACAACCACCATGTCCCACCATGACCATAATGGACTAAACCTTTGAACTGTAAGCTAGCCCCAATTAAATGTTTTCCTTATAAGAGTTGCCATAGATGTGGTATTTCTCCATAGCAATAGAAACCCTATCTAGCCAAACGAATGGAAACACATGAACTATGAGCCAAAGGCTGAGGGGCCCCCAACTGGATCAGGCCCTCTGAACAGGTGAGACAGTTGATTGGCTTGATCTGTTTGGGAGACATCTAGGCAGTGGTACCAGGTCCTGTGCTCATTGCATGAGTTAGCTGTTTGAAACCTGGGACCTATGCAGGGACGCTTGGCTCAATCTGGGAGGAGGGGACTGGACCTGCCTGGACTGAGTCTATCAGGTCGATCTCAGTCCTCGGGGGAGACCCTGCTCTGGAGGAGGTGGAAATGGGGGGTGGGCTGGGGGGAAGGGGAGGGGGCAGGAAGGGGGAGAACAAGGGAATCTGTGGCTGTTATGTAGAACTGAATAGTATTGTAAAATAAAATGAAAGAAAAAAAGAAACCCTATCTAATACAACCCCAAAGGGGTTGTGGCTCACAGGTTGAGAATCTCTGTTTAAAAAGCTTCAGTGCTTATTTCAGTAAGCTTACCTTAGTCCTGAACACAATTCCAGTCTCTGAGAATTATTTTTCTATGCTCCTAAAGTTCCATTCATCTCTGAAATTGGATCTCTATTATTTTCCATCGTTTTTTGTCCACCCTGGTATATGTTTTGAGAATCATATCATCCTGCAGAGATAGAGCCTAGTATCTTGTGACAGTTGTTCCCAAATTCTTTGATTTTCCTTCCCTTAAGAAGAATAGCTTGCCAGGTGGTGGTGGCACACACTTTTAATCCCAGCACTCAGGAGGCAGAGGCAGGAGGATCTCTGTGACTTTGAGGCCAGCCTGGTCTACGGATTGAGTTGTAGGACAGCTAGGGCTACAGAGAGAAACCCTATCTCAAAAAAACAGGAGAAGGAGGAGGAGGAGGAGGAGGAGGAGGAGGAGGAGGAGGAGGAGGAGGAGGAGGAGAAGAAGAAGAAGAAGAAGAAGAAGAAGAAGAAGAAGAAGAAGAAGAAGAAGAAGAAGAAGAAGGGTGTATTTCCATTTCTTTGAATTAGTCCAAGATAATGATTGGCTTATAGGCAACAGAATGAGGCAGATGGGATGCTTCCTGGCTTCCTAAGCTAGTCAGAAGAACCAATGCAGATTCTATCATGCTCCCTGTGATGTGAAATTAAAAAAATTATTGACTTGGAATAATTGTAAACATTGATGGAATACTGCTCTGGTGAGTTTTTGAAAACTTGACACACGCTAAGGACATCTTGGAATATATTGTATACTGAACATTGTGTATAATGTATAATTGTGTATAATCAACTGAGAAAATGCCTCTATCAGATTGGCCTGTTAGGCAAGTCTGTATAAAATTATTTTTTATTAATGATTGATGTGTGAGGGCCCAGCCCACTATGGGTAGTATCACCCCTGGGCAGAATGAGTGAGCATGAAGAGCAAGCCAGTAAGCAACATTCTTCTTTGGTCTCTGCTTCAGTTCTTGTCTCCAGGTTTCTGCTCTGATTGAGTTTCTTCCCCTGAGGATGGACTGTGATATGGAAGTATAGACCAAATAAACTCTTTCCTCTCCAAGTTACTTTTAGTCATGGTGTTTGATCACAACAATAGAGAAAATTAGGACAGAAATAGTGTGACATTTTAACATATGTATACAATATATAGTGATCATTGGCATAGCCACTACTTCAAACATGTATACATTTCAAAAGACCTAGTAGAGAAAACTTTGAAGGGATACTAACTTTTGAGGTCCTGACTCAGCATACACAAAGTCTGAGTATATTGAGGCCACCATGCTGTGAGGCAGGTCCGGTCACATAGAGGATAACTGATCAACATGTCCAGCTGACAGTATACTCAGCTAACAGCCATATCCATAAATAATGACTTCTTCTTAAGATTCCATTCCCCAGTCATTGAATCACCGGAGCCATCAAATCTTCCTAGCTGACGCTGCACACATTGTGGAATAGAAGTAAATGATTCCCACTGTGCTCCATCTGAATTCCTGATCCACAAAATTCATGGGAACAGTAAATGGTTATTGGAAGCCACTAAGCTTGGGGCTAATTTGTTTCTGAGCAATAGTAAGCAGAATGCACAGACTACAAATCTGACTGTGCTAAATGCTCAAAACCATCTGTGCACACTTACAGAGTATGCTCTCGGGCATTCTCTGGCTCTGCAGGAACCTGGAAATGGCTCAAAGAAATTCTCCCATATGGAGATTTGACAAGGAGAATTTTCCAGATTCCAAGTATCATTTTTAGAATCAACTGTGTGGTTTGCTTCAAGATGCAAATATGTGATGAATGGAATCCAAAAGTGAAGACAGGTCTAGGAAAGTGAGAAGTTAGTCACTCAACACACTTTCTGAGCCTAAATACTGTGTGAATGTTTTTCAATTTCATCCAGTTGGCATCAGGTTTTTGTTTGGTTTTGTGTTGAACAAACACAAGAGACAAGTCCACCCAGTTATACGAGTCACAAAGCATATCAAGTCATCTTAGGTAAATATCTTAGCTAAGAACTTTTTTTCTAAATAAGATAATCTCTTTTAGATAATGTTTCTAGATACTCTCAAAAGAGCAGTACATACACATTGGTGTTTGAAAAACCCAAATTAAATAACTTTGTTTATTTTTGTGACAGCTAATTTAATTTATATTGTTAACAAGCAGAAGGAGTAAGGACTTCTACTTCAGGTTTTAATTAGAAGAGCTCAACAACAGGAAAGAGTGAGAAAAAACCTACCTCTCTAACGGTCAGACTGTGCCAAGTAATAAGGAAGGCCTCTGGAAAGTAGAAAGCCAAACTTTCCTAGCATTCAATATGCCTAAAATTCTAAAGGCTGAGATAATGGAAATGTGTACCTTATTACCCATGTCATCCCAGCTACTGTAATCAGATATTTAGAGAAACTGTTAGAGACCACTTTCCAAAAATATACCTCAAGGTTTCCACTTAGCCTCTGAAGGGCTTTGTGGGACAGCTGGCTCCACAGTCCAGACAAGCCATTCCCCTAACCTGATCCTGCTTCAACCATAAAACCCCTGTATTATAAATAGTGTCTCTTTCTATTTGGTGACATTGGGAATCTTCTCACGAACAGTATGGCAACTTGAAATCTAATATTGTGTGATAATTAAAAATAAAGTTTAAAATGATATGGAAAGACAAGATGAAAGGAGAGAAAGCTCAGTGGCAGTCACTGTCACTTTAGTCAGTGAAGAGCACTTTCCTCTTTGTCAGAAAGCTAAGAAATAGGGCAGGAACTGTTACTGTCAGTTAGAAAATTAAAGACAAGAGAAAGAAGTAACTGCCTATGATTGTGTAATCAGGAAGGGACAGGGCCAAATTTGAAAGGCAGAAACTGTTCATTATAAGTCAGTACTGCTTATCTGAATGAAACTTAATAAAGATGAGGCCCAAAACAGTAAAAGAAAATTGAACACATGAGACATTGGCTACTACCTAGCACGCCAAAGGAAAAACACATGAATTAGATGGATCAAGAGCCACTGGCTCAGACAGGCCCTGCAGCGGCGGCCAACAGGGACATACAGGCCCAGCGGTGGCCTGCAGAGGTAGATGAGCCTGGCAGCAGTGACAAGCAGAGTCAGGGACACCTCTAACCCCAACACCCGGGGAAGAAGCTATCTCCATGGGACGGAACCAGAACGAATCTGAACACTCCGTCTGAGGACAACCCAGAGTCCAGTTGCTGATCCTGCAAAAACCCAACAACTTGGAGGTGTTGGTGAGACTACCGCTAAGCTGAAATCCATCCGGGAGAGGATTCAGGACCCTACAGTTTGAAGTCTGAAGAAACAAGATCAGCTGAGGAGTTGACGAATGAACAAAACGTGACCTGGGAACACAGAAGAAGGCACTGCCCAGCCACCAAACCAGATCACCAGAATCATAAGTATATACTTCACCGACTGAGATCAGCTGCCCCTGAAGAAACAGCCCAATAGCACCAATTTAACCAAGAACTTCTACTGAACCAAGACTGAAAATTAGAACAAGGGAGGCACTCTCAGACACAGACACCACCTGCACCGAGCAGAGGAAGAGATGAGTAGACGCCAGTGCAAAAATACAGGCAACAACATAAAGACCTATATGGCAACATCAGAACCTAGTGATTCTACACCTGCAAGACCTGAACATACCAAGACAGAAGAAACAGAAGAAATCAACCCTAAAAACGACTTTAAGAAGATGATAGAGGCCCTTAAAGAAGAAATCAAACATTCCCTTAAAGAGGAAATAAAAAATTTCCTTAAAGAGGTAATGAAAAATTCCATTAAAGAGGAAATAAAAAACTCCCTTAAAGAAATGGAAGAAAAAAACAAACAAAAAATGGGAAGAAATGAAAGAAAGCCAAGAAAAAGCAATTAAACAGATGAAAGAAACATTCCAAGATCTGAAAAATGAATTTGAGACAATAAAGAAAACACATGCTGAGGGAATGCTGGAAAAAGAAATCCTGACTAAACGAACAGGAACTACAGAAACAAGCATAACCAACCGATTGCAAGAGATGGAACAGATAATCTCTGACACTGAAGACACAATAGAGAAAATAGATTCGTCAGTCAAAGAAAACACTAAAGACAAAAAAGTCATAACACAAAACGTCCAGGAAATCTGGAACACCATGAAAAGACCAAACCTAAGAATAATAGGGATAGAAGAAGGAGAAGAATACCAACTCAAAGGCACAGAAAATATAGTCAACAAAATCATAGAAGAAAACTTTCCTAACCTAAAGAAAGAAATACCTATGAAGATACAAGAAGCTTACAGAACACTGAATAGGCTGGATCAAAAAAATAAAAATCCCCTCGCCACATAATAATCAAAACACTAAACACAGAGAACAAAGAAAAAATATTAAGAGCCGCAAAGGAAAAAAACCAAGTAACATATAAAGGCAAACCCATCAGAATAACACCAGACTTCTCAATAGAGACTATGAAAGCTAGAAGATCATGGACAAATCTTATGCAGACACTAAGAGACCACGGATGCCAACCCAGATTACTATACCCAGCAAAACTCTCAATCACCATAGGCGGAGTAAACAAAATATTCCAGAATAAAACCAGATTTAATCAATACCTGTCCACAAACCCAGCCCTAAAGAAAGCACTAGAAGGGAAAAATCCAACCCAAAGAAGCTAAACACTTCCATGAAAAATCAAGCAATAGATAATCCCACACCAACATACACCAAAGAAGGACAACACAATACAACCACAAAAAAATTAACAGGAATTAACAATCACTGGTCATTAATATCCATCAATATCAATGGTCTCAACTCACCTATAAAAAGACACAGGCTAACAGAATGGATAAGAAAACAGGATCCATCCATCTGCTGCATACAAGAAACACATCTTAACTTCAAAGACAGACAATACCTCTGAGTAAAGGGCTGGGAAAAGGCTTTCTCAAGCAAATGGACCTAAGAAACAAGCTGGTGTAGCTATCCTAATATCTAATAAAATAGACTTCAAACTAAAATCAATCAAAAGAGATTAGGATGGACATTACATATTTATCACGGGAAAAATCCACCAAGATGAAGTCTCGATTCTAAACATTTATGCTCCAAATACAAAAGCACCCACATTAAAAGAAATACTACTAAAGTTTAAAATGCACATCAAACCCCACACATTAGTAGTGGGAGATTTTAACACACCACTCTCACCAAAAGACAGATCTACCAGACTGAAATTTAACAAAGAAATAAAGGACCTAACAGATGTTATGACTCAAATGGACTTAATAGATATCTACAGAACATTCCATCCTAACACAAAAGAATATATCTTCTTCTCAGCACCCCATGGAACCTTCTCAAAAATTGACCACATGCTTGGCCACAAAACAAATCTCAACAGATACAAAAAAAATTGGAATAACCTCCTGTATCTTATCGGACCGCCATGCCTTAAAGTTAGACCTCAACAACAACAAAAATTATAGAAAACCCACAAACTCATGGAAACTGAATAATGCCCACCTGAAACATCAATGGGTCAAGGAAGAAATAAATAAAGAAATTAAAGATTTCCTAGAATTCAATGAAAATGAAAGTACAACATACCCAAACTTATGGGACACTATGAAAGCAGTGATAAGAGAAAAATTCATAGCTCTAAATGCACACATAAAGAAGATGGAGTAATCCCATACCAATGAATTAACAGCACAACTGAAATCTCTAGAACAAAAAGAAACAAACTCACCCAGGAGAAATAGACACCAGGAAATAATAAAATTGAGGGCTGAAATCAATGAAATACAAAACAAGAGAACAATACAAAAAAATCAATGAAACAAAGAGTTGGTTCTTTGAAAAAAATCAACAAGATAGACAAACCCCTAGCCAAATTAACCAAAAGGCAAAGAGAGAGCACTCAAATTAACAAAATCAGAAATGAAAAGGGAGACATAACAACAGACAATGAGGAAATCCAGAGAATCATCAGACCATACTTCAAAAACCTGTACTCCACAAAAATGGAAAACCAGGAAGAAATGGACAATTTTCTGGATAAATACCACATACCAAAATTAAATCAAGACCAGATAAACCATTTAAATAGACCAATAACCCCTAAAGAAATAGAAACAGTCATCAAAACCTCCCAACCAAAAAAAGCCCAGGACCAGATGGTTTCAGTGCAGAATTCTACCAGATTTTCAAAGAAGAACTAATACTAATACTCTTCAAAGTGTTCCACACAATTGAAACAGAAGGAACACTACCAAACTCTTTTTATGAGGCTACAATTACCCTGATACCCAAACTACACAAAGATGCAACAAAGAAAGAGAACTACAGACCAATCTCCCTCATGAACATTGATGCAAAAATACTCAACAAAATATTGGCAAACCGAATCCAAGAATACATAAAAACAATTATCCATCATGACCAAGCAGGATTCATCCCAGGGATGCAAGGATGGTTCAACATACGAAAATCAATGTAATACACCATATAAACAAACTGAAAGAAAAAAACCACATGATCATCTCCTTAGATGCTGAAAATGCCTTTGACAAAATCCAACACCCCTTCATGATAAAGGTCTTAGAAAGATCAGGAATACAAGGAACATTTCTAAACATAATAAAAGCAATTTATAGCAAGCCAACAGCAAACATCAAATTAAATGGAAAGAAGCTCAAAGTGATACCACTAAATTCAGGAACAAGACAAGGCTGTCCACTCTCCCCATATTTATTCAATATAGTACTAGAAGTTCTAGCTAGAGCAATAAGACAATAAAAGGAGATCAAAGGGATACAAATTGGCAAGGAAGAAGTCAAACTTTCATTATTTGCAGATGATATGATAGTATACATAAGTGACCCCAAAAACTCTACCAGGGAACTCCTACAGCTGACAAACTCCTTCAGTAAAGTGGCAGGATACGAGATCAACGCAAAAAAATCAGTAGCCCTCCTATACACAAATGATAAAAGGGCTGAGAAAGAAGTCAAAGAAATATCACCCTTTACAATAGCCATAAATAATATAAAATACCTTGGGATAACACTAACTAAACAAGTGAAGGACCTTTTTGACAAGAACTTTAAATCTCTAAAGAAAGAAATTGAAGAAGATATCAGAAAATGGAAGGATCTTCCATGCTCATGGATAGGTAGGATTAACATAGTAAAAATGGCAATCTTACCAAAAGCAATCTACAGATTCAATGCAATCCCCATCAATATCCCAACACAATTCTTCACAGACTTGGAAAGAAAAATACTCAACTTCATATGGAAAAACAAAAGACCCAGGATAGCTAAAAGAATCCTATACGATAAAGCAACCTTTGGAGGCATCACCATCCTTGACCTCAAACTCTACTATAGACCTATAGTAATAAAAACAGCTTGGTACTAGTATAAAAACCGACATACGGACCAATGGAATCGAATTGAAGACCCTGACATTAATCCATGCACATATGAACACCTGGTTTTTGACAAAGGAGCCAAAACTATACAATGGAAAAAAGAAAGTATCTTCAACAAATGGTGCTGGCATAACTGGATCTCAATATGTAAAAGATTACAAATAGATCCATATCTGTCACCATGCACAAAACTCAAGTCCAAGTGGATCAAAGACCTGAACATAAATCCAGTTACACTAAACTTAATAGAAAAGAAAATAGGAAGCACTCTTGAACGCATTGGCACTGGAGACCATTTCCTAAATAAAACACCAACAGCACAGACCCTGAGCACAACAATTAATAAATGGGACCTCTCAAAACTGAGAAGCTTTTGCAGGGCAAAAGACACAGTCAATAAGACAAAAAGACAGCCAACAGAATGGAAAAAGATCTTCACCAACCCCACATCTGGCAGAGGATTGATCTCCACAGTATTTAAAGAACTCAAGAAACTAGACATCAAAATACTGAACAGTCCAATTAAAAAATGGGCTAAAGAGCTAAACAGAGAATTCACAAAACAAGAACTACAAATGGCTGAAAGACATTTAAAGAAATGCTCAACATCCTTAATCATCAGAGAAATGCAAATCAAAACAACTCTGAGATACCACCTTACACCTGTCAGAATGGCTACGATCAAAAACACCAATGACAGTCAATGTTGGAGAGGATGTGGAGCAAAGGGAACACTCCTCCACTGTTGGTGGCAATGCAAGCTTGTACAACCACTGTGGAAATCAGTATGGTGGTTTCTCAGAAAATTAGGACTCGAACTACCTCAAGACCCAGCCATCCCACTCTTGGGCATATACCCAAGGAATGCTGATTTATACCATAAAGATACATGCTCAGCTATGTTCATAGCAGCACTATTTGTAATAGCCAGAACCTGGAAACAACCTAGATGCCCGTCAACTGAAGAATGGATGAAAAAAATGTGGTACATATACACAATGGAGTACTACTCAGCAGAGAAAAACAATGAAAGCATGAAATTTGCAAGCAAATGGATGGAACTAGAAAAAAAATCATCCTGAGTGAGGTAACCCAAACCCAGAAATACAGTCATGGTATACACTCACTCATAAGTGGATTCTAGATATAAAATAAAGAACAATCAGACCACAACCCATAGAACTATGGAGGCTATATATATATAGCATGGAGGTCCCTAGGACGGCTGTGGCTTATAATAAATCTCAGTTTTACTCAATTATTGAAAAAAATAGCCAAATGAATGGAAACACATGATCTATGAACCAAAGGCTGAGGGGCCCCTAGCTGGACCAGGCCCTCTGAATAGGTGAGACAGTTGATTGGCTTGATCAGTTTGGGAGGCAACTAGGCAGTGGTACCAAGTCCTGTGCTCATTGCATGAGTTGGCGGGTTGAAACCTGGAGCTTATGCAGGGACGCTTGGCTCAGTCTGGGAGGAAGAAACTGGACCTGCCTGGACTGAGTCTTCCAGGTTGATCGCAGTCCTCGGGGGGAGGCTTTGCCCTGGAGGAGGTGGGAATGGAGGGGGAGCTGGGGATAAGGGGAGGGCTTGGGAGGGGGGAGAATAGGGGAACCTGTGGCTGATATGTAGAACTGAATGGTATTGTAAAATAAAATTTAAAAAAAGAGCCACTGGCTCTTCCTTTTCTCTTCCATCCAGCTGCCATTTGTCCTTGTTAACTCAGTCATTTCCTACCTTTCTACTCACCCTTCACAAAGTTCATTCACTTTTATCTCAGACACTCATTCCATTCCATACGCTAGTTAAGAGAATTTCAGAAGGTAATGCATTTCCACAAGGGAACTATGTAAATTGCAATGTGCCCTCTAGATGTGAGGTATTATTACTTTAATGCTAACTTGGACTCACGTCCTGCTCTATCACCCTGCCTAGAATGGGCTATACTGCCTTAAGGAACAGAATAGATGAAATATGCTTAAGGAAAAAATCCTTAAATTGTTGCAAAATGTGTCTGGAATAACATTGTTATTATAACCACTTAATTGCAGAGTTTAGTTATATTGAATATATTCATATTATTGTGCAACAATCACCATCATCCATCTCTAGAACTTTTTGATCATGGAAAAAAAACAGAAATTCTGTACCCATTAAACTGACTTCCTATTCTCCTGCCCTATAATCTCTGTCAACCACAATTCTATATTTTTCTCTATGAATTCAAGTACTCTAGGCACCTCTTATGGGTGTTGTGCCCTGGGCACGAGACCCCCAGAGAGACCCCCAGAGATACAAACTCACCAAAATGCAAAAGCAAAGTTTATTGAAGCAGTTCAAGCCGTAGCAGGGACCTTGGTCAAGCACCCTGACACAGCGGAGGCTAGAGGAGGTGCCCGCCCCTCTGCAAGCTTAGTTTTTTAAGGCAAAAACCACAAAGTTACATCATTTAGGGGTGCTAGTATGGGTACAATTTTGATTGGCTCAAGTTTGAGGGCCTTTTCAGAATTTCTGTGTTATCTTACTTTGTAGTTTTAACCAGTTGTTTGTCAAGGTAGTCAAACTTTATAGACTACCTCCAGCATTGCGACATTCTATGGTTAATCAATTGCTACCAGATAGTCCTTCAAACATCCTGACTTTGTCCTGGGACCTATGTCAGCAGTTCTGAGAATTTTGAAACTCAGGCCCGTTTCAAGCTGGGATGAGGGGCTTGCTTGAAATGGGGGTGTTTTGGTTCTTCACTGGGTAAGATCATACAGTGTTGATCTTTTCATGATCAGCATATTTAATTTCAGATAATGTCCTTATCATGCATCCATGTTGTAGCAAATATTAGAATTTCCTTCCCCTTTAAGGCAACTAAAGTGCCATTATATGGATATACCACATATTATACATATGAACAAATGTTCACTTATCCTTAGAATTTTAAAAATCAGTGCCACCAGCAGCCCATCCAAAAAGCAATGGTCTCCACCCTTTCTGTTCTGCTTCCTATTCTGTACTGTTATCTGAGTACCACAAACTAACCTTTACCTCTGCTCTTTGACCTATGCTCTCCTCCTTGCCTTAGGCATGGCTTTACTCTTCTATCTTAGCCTTCCACACATCCCTGTTCCCTATCAATCACCGCAACTCGGGAGCCCTTTGTTTTAGACATTGGGCTCTCATTCTAGGTTTCTGGAGGAACCTGTCATCATTTTTATTTATACTGGGAACTGAACCATATTCTCTACCAACCCTCCAGATACATACTGGTTCCTAAGCCCACAGGCCCAATTTACAGCCTTAAGTCTGAATTCCCTTGGTATGGCTCCCTGCTGCCACCTGCTGGCAACAGACATCAATGGAACTGTTGCCTACTCAAAGGAAATCCTTCCCATTCTAATGCCACTGACCTCAGTGGCATATTATCCATTATGGGATATGACATTCAACTACATAATTAAATTTTTCCTTACAATATTTTGACCACCCTGTTTTTAAAATAAATAACTTTTAGAAAACCTTGTGTGAGTCATAGAGATTCTCAATCACACTTGCTGAAAGATATAGAAAAAAATTCACTCTCTGTACTTGAACACTACAATTTGCAAAATAAGTCTATATATATATTCTCATTTGCTTTCTGATATCAGTTATGTTATAGTCAAGAGTAATTGAATAATCTTACTAGTTTGCTTGCTTTTGCTGTGATAAAGACCATGACCAATGGAGAAGATAGTGTTTTGTTGGCTTACAGGTCCCAATCACAGTCCATCCTCAGGGGAAACCAAGGCAGAATCTCAAGCAAGATAGGTACCTGGAAGAAGGAACTGAAGCAGAAACCATGGAGAAGTGCTACTTACTAACATGCTTCCCATGGCTTTCTCAACCTGCCTTCTTATACCACCCAGGATCACACATCCATGGGTGACACAGTGGGATGATCTCTGTGAGTCTGAGGCCAACTTGATCTACATAGCAAATTCCAGGCCAGCCAGGACTACATCGTGAATGAAATCTTATTTAAAAAAATAAATTTGAGGGCTTATAAATATTATGGCTTGAATTTGGAATGTCCTATAAACCATTTATTAAATGCATGATCAACAATCTGTGATGCTCTTGGGGCATAGTAGAACCTTTAAGGAATGTGGCCTTCTCAGAGGAAGTTAAGTCATTGTGGGTGTGCCTATGAAAAAGAGTGTAGCCCATTCTTGTGCCCCTCTTTTGCTTGCCAGTTACCATCTACCATGCACTCCCATCAGCATTTACTGTACTACCACAGGCATAAAGCAACAGGCCAAAGTGACCATGGACTAAACAAACCCTTTCTCCTTTTCAGTCCACTTATTCCATGTATTTGTCACAACATCAGCAAACTAGCAAAATGAATTAAATAAATTTGTGAATTGGCAAAATTAAAAATCAAATCAAAACAACAACAGCAAAAACAAGCAACAAGCCTGGGTACTAGAAAGTAAAGGAATAAACTCTGGTATTGGTAATTCATCTTTATATATTATTACATGTTTTCTTTATCTTTCCCTTGGGGTTATCCTTTGTCTTTCCACTTCACTTTAAATATATTCTTTCCAACTCATGTCCCTGACAGACATCCATCTGAGGTCAGTGGCATTAGAAATATTATTTTTTGAGTTGGTTATATTGGTCTATTTTCTCACGACTATGACAGAGTACATGACAGAAGCAACTTAATAGAAGAATTTATTTTTGACTCACAATTTAAGAAGGGATACATCATGGTGAGGTGAGACAGTAGGAGCATGAGACAGCTTGTCAGAGAAATAGGAATGCTGGTACTAAGCTTGCTGCCTCTTTTTTTCTCTTTTAATTTAGTCTTCCATCCTAGCCCATTTGGGTTGTTTCCCCCACATTCAACATGGGTCTTTCCCCCTCCATTAAACCTCTATGGAAACATCCTTAAAGAAACATAAAGAGATGCGTCTCCTAGGTGATCCAAATCCAATCAATGTGGCAATGAAGACCAACCCTCACAAATGTAAAAGTTGAGAGAGATGAATGAGAAAGTTGGTGATATAATTGAGATAATGTTCTAGGAATTCAGCCTTAGTAAAGACAGTGGGTAGCTTTCCTATAGTTAGGGGTAAGGGATATGAGAAATCCAGGAGAAGTCTGATTATAGTCAGTCATTTCAGAATTCATTTTGCTAGGAAGGGTCTATAGAGCAGTTTGTAGTAAAAGGCATTCTTCTAGGGACCTATGTAAGAGCTTTGTGTGCCTGATGATTTATATAAAACCTAGCAAATGTTGATCTCCTTTCAAAAACTGGGGCCAACTGATGGAAATTATAAGGTGGCTTTGATTCCTTTATTGGTTACCACATTATGTCACAATTATAACTCAGTGGCACAGCACTTTCCTAGCAAAGGTCCTGGGTTCCATCCCAACACCAAAAAAATGTCAGCATACATTTGATACTTTCAGGTGGAAAGACCAGGCAAATCAACCCATGTAATGTCAGGTGAGTGTATTTGTTGTTGTTGTTGTTTTTCTTTTGGGAGGGGTCTCTGTATCTGTATGTAGTCCTGGCTGTCCTGAATCTCACTATGTAGACCAGGCTGGCCTTGAACTCAGAGTTCCTTCTGACTCTGCCTCCAGAGTGCTAGGGTTAAAGGCATGTGCCACCGTGCCAGGCCATATTTATTGCTCTTAAAGAACTCTGGTGATGAAATTGCTAAATAATTCTCATTAATATATGTCAATACTCCTAGAAGGGAAACAAATGCCAGTAGACTGAGTCAGTGTAAAGCATCTCCAAAAATTCCATCATATCTTAACAAAATAAAACAATTCTTAATGAAATTCAATATCACAAAACATTTTAATCCTGGATCATTACCTTAGTAGTAATTTTTAAATTATATTTATCAATTATTTATTTATTTACTTACTTACTGTGTATGTGTACATGTGTGTGCTTGTGTCACCATGCACATGTGGAGGTTGGAGAACAACTTGCAAGAATTGGTCCTCACCTTCTTCCAGATGGGTCCTGGGAATCAAACTTGTCAGTCTTGGTAGCAGGCACCTTTACTCACTCATCCATCTCATGGGTACCTTACTAGTGATTTTGAGTACTTATTAGATACTCTGCTGTACCACACATTGTTTCTTTTAATCCTCACAACAATCACATGGAGTCTGTAGCACATCAACATATCCTTGATTTACATAGGAGGAAAGTAAAGCTCAGAAGCATTAATTTACTTGTGGTCACAGGTTCTTGGGACTCACCTCAGCAACCTGATTCATACAACAAAATGAAATTTCTACATGTTCACCCCACTTTTCAGTAAGTACTGTAACTATATGATGACACTTTTGGCCACTCACCTAGTATCAATTCTTTCTTCTTTTCTACATTTATGCATATATGTAGTGTGTGTGTACACTCCCATGCATGTGTGGGCAGCAGAGGATAGCATGTGGGAGTTGGTTCTCTCCTTTTATCATGTGGGGTCCAGGGCTCTAACTTGGGTTATCAGGCATTTTTACCTGCTGAGGTAACCACCACCCTTTGTCCTGTTTTCAAATTTTGTCTATTTAGCCCTGTTTGTTTAGCCTTTATATTGTGAGTGAAGGTGATGTCAGGTCAACTTGAAGTCTTGAAAAGTTGAGGCTAGCTATAGTGACTACTAAATTCAAGACTTAAACTAATCAATCCACCATTACCTTAGAAACTTACCCCAAATAGCCCAAGAGTTGTCAGAACCTTTGCTCCTTGGTTTGACTAAAAGTTCTCTCTCATAGCCCTGTGATGGTGGTGCACAACTTTAATCCCAACACTAAGGAGTCGGAGGCAGGTGGATCTCTGAGTTTGAGGCCAGCTAGGTCTACAGAGTGAGTTCCAGGACAGCCAGGGCTACACAGAGAAACTCTGTCTCAAAAAACAAAAAACAAAAGAAAAAAGTCCTCTTTCCCTCTCCTGCGTTCCCTCCCTCCCCCTCCTCTTTCCCTCCTCTTCCTTCCTTTCATCCTTCACCTCTTGTTCTCATTATTCTGTCTTTCTTACACACACACACACACACACACACACACACACACACACACACACACACACACACATTGTCAAAATGAGATTGCACTTTACACCAACTATCCCTAGTGTTGCTAAATTCCTTCACTTGGGGAGATGTAAATAATGTCCAGCCTCTCCTCCAACTGTCACAATGACAAACCAAACCAAGGTATGATACCACCAGGAAAGTTCAATCTAGGGAACCAGTGAATTTATTGGGATTACTTACAGAGCAATGGGTGAGGGGCTTGGGAAAGGAGCATGGGTGTCCTTAAAGCAGCCACACTGGAAGGTCTGAATCCAGTATGGATGATGATTCATCCATGCCTTATATATGGATTCCCTTCCCTTAACCTCATTTTTCTCCATCTATATCCTCTAGTTCTTCCCAGATTCTCTCATATGATATGCAATTAGGGCAGAATTGTATACAACTGCAGGGAGGGGTGAGTGGTTACTCAGGTGAGGGTCTCACATTTCTCCTGGGCCCCCAAGAGGGAACGTTAACAATCAACAAGCCCAGCTGTGATTATTTTTGGTGAGCAGGCCCAGCCAAACTCCTGAATATGGTGGCAGTTTGGCTCAGAGAATAGTCCTATACAACACCAAGAAAACGAAACAACTATACCTAATTGCACTCATTCCTGCTGCAAATTTTATAGCACTTGCAAATAAAGAAAAATGCAACCTGGCACAAGACCAAAGTCATGTGTGGGTTTCTTCTCCTTACCTATGACAATTCCAATCCTGCCTTGGTTCAGGATAATGTTGTATTTCTGAGGTACACTAGCTGTATAAAGCCTTAACTGTCTATTTGAAATATTTTATCTTTTTCTTTGGTACTATTCACTTGTACCAATATGCTGTATTAAATATTCCTCTCAAGTAGTAATCCAAAGAATGATCTGGGCAGTCCACCAAACAGCTGAAGTTGGAGGGAATAGATCACTGGTATTGTTTAACACCACTAATGTAGGATAGAGTAAAAATCAGGCTGATTTAGTCAATGTTACATTTTTATGGCTTTTTTGAGTCAAGGTCTTGCTATGTAGCCCAAGCTATTCTCAAACTTAAAGTAATCTCCTGAGTTCTGGATTTATAGATGTGCAACATCAAGCACTGCTCATCATCCACTTGAAATTTTTATTATTATTAGTGTGTGTGTAGGCATTTGTGTGCCATGGTGCACATGTAGAGATTACAGGACAACTTACAGGAGTCAGTTTTCTTTTTTCACCGTGGATTCTAAAGATTGAGTTCAAATCAACTGTAGATGAATTTCTAAGTGGTCTTATTAAATAAAAAACATCGAGCCAAATATAGGGGTGAAAGCCTTAGATCAGGGAAATAGGGAAAGCCACCAGCCAACCTTACCTCACCAACTCTGCAGCTTCCAAATGTGCGTTACTTCCAGTCTACCTGCACCTTTATTGCCTTGCTCTCTCTTTGGCTATCTTAGCCCAGCTACCTAACTTCCTCTTCCTACACAGCTCTGTGTAGCATGGATCTTAAAAGTTCTTGTTAATAAAAACAAACCTGGAGACAGGTAGTGGGGTGAATTCTGAAAGATCAGAAAAGCAGAACAAGCTACAGCTAACCTCACCTAGACAACTCCTCATCAGATCCTGTTTCCTCAAACTGGATGCCTCTGAGTCCTCATCCAAGTGGATCTCAGTTGAGCTACTGCTAAAAGCCTAAAAGCTTAACAAACTTAGTTCCTAGCCCTCATGCCTTATATATCTTTCTGCTTCCTGCCATTACTTCCTGAGATTAAAGGTGTGTGCCACCGCGCCTGGCTCTGTTCCCTAGTGTGGCCTTGAACACACAGAGATCCTGTATGCTAAGGGATTAAGGGCATGTGCTGCCTGACTTCTTGTTTACTTAAAATGGCTGGCCTTTCTCCCCACCCCCATCTTCAGGCAAGCTTTATTTATTAACATACAAATAAAATATCACCACAATCAACAGGCTTGTAAAGCAAATGCTTTACCCATTGAGCCATCTCCCCAGATGTGCCATGGCTTTGAATGCTCTAGAAAATGAACACTCTTGTTGCTTGTAGCTAGGGTGAGTCAACCTCATTGTCCCTTTCCATGACTGGAACCCACCAACTCCACCTTTCCCCCAGAGGCTTAATAATTGTACATCACTGTGTCTTTCTGAGCTTCCTCTTCATATATATTGGTCTGCCTATTCACATGCTAACTCCATTCATAAAGCTTTATGCTTTAATATTTTATTCTGACTCCCTATCTTTGCTTTTGTATCAAGGTTGTTCTCATATGCATTTTGGGATCTGTTTGTTTAGTTGTGGCTTCTGTCTTCAAGTATAATTTTATTCACCTTTAAATTTGAAGGTTTCAAGTTCTTTTTGAAATAGGATGTCATGTAGCCCAGACTTGGTTCAAACCTGCATGATCTTCCTACTTCTACCTCCCTCCCAAGTGCTGAGATTACAAGCATGAAGCACCAAATACATCCTAAACATCCATGAACACCACCTCCATACTAAAGCTTTTAATTCTTTAGTATTACAAAATCTTTTATCTACCAAGGTTGTAGGAAATTTCTCATTCTATATTAGAATTTTGTCTTTTGAAAAAGATTTTATTTCATTTTTAAGTATGTGTATATGTATGTCTGTGTGTGGGTATGTACATATGAGTGACAATGCTTGTGGAAGCCAGAAGAGGGAGTTGGATCACATGGAGCTGGAGTTACAGGCCATTGCAGATTGTGAGCATCCCAGTATGGGTGCTGGGAACCAAATGTCGGTCCTGCGAGAGTAGTAAGTGCTCTTAACTGCTGATCTGTTGTTGGAGTACCCCACACTTAAGGTTGCAGTCCACCATGTCCAGACAGATCTTTAAAGTCCAGACAGTAAAAGACTCCCTTTCCAGTAGGGCTCCCTCCCTACCTGGATAGTGTCTGTAAGGCTCAGAAGCCTGACTTTATCTAGAAGCTGTCCATAAGCCTGGATGCCTTACCTATCTCAAGCATGACCTTTGGACACAGATTCCTGCAGATGCTCTCCCCCTCAGGCCCATAGGATAATTACGTTTTGTGCTCCCAGCTGCACAGTAGAACCATGCTACCAAGCGCAAATTAGGTGAGGCCCCAGCTGCTGTTCCCATGCTATATATTTCCCTCACTCTGGAATAAAGATGAGCTGTTAACTCTGAAGCAGATTCCCAGAAATCTGTTCTACTCACAGCCTTCTGAACCCTGTTTGCTGCTTCTGCTCCCTCTCTGCTCTTGGACCTGTGACCAATGATCCCAGAGGAAGAAGGAGACTCACAAGCCATCTCTCCAGCCTCTTGATTTTAACATTATTTTAAATTATGGTTTGACTGAATGAGTGCTATGGTTTAAACAAAATTAATTTTCAAAACTTAATCCCCAAAGAAGCAGTATTAAGAGGGCATGGTTAAGTCAACAAAGCTCTGCCCTCCTGGGTGAGACCAGCATTATGATAGAAAGCCCCCAGGTTGAGGAGGCTCTTGCCCTTCTACCTTCTGCCATATGAGGACACAGCAATAAGACTCTATCTTACCAGATAAGCACTGATGCCTGTGACTTGATCTTGGAATTCAGTCTCCAGAACTCTATGAAAAAATTTTCTATTCTTTATGAATTACTCAGTCTCTTGTATTTTGTCTTAAAAATACTACAAATGGACAGTGACAATAATAAATTCAGGTGGCATAAAATTCAAAAGGAACAAAAAGGATTACAATGAAAAGCCTCTTTCCTACCCCAGCTCCCAGACACCCAAGTCTCCTTCCATTATAAGCAACTTACATTGCTAGCTTTGGCCAGAGATAGTTATGCTTATAGTAGTACATACATGGATTCTTTCCTTTCCCTCCACCACCCCCCCTTTTTGAGACATGGTGTCCTGGCTAGTATTATGTCAACTTGACACAAGCTAAAGTCATCTGAGAGTAAGGAACCTCAATTAAGAAAATGCCTCCATAAGATTGGGTTCTAGGTGAAAGGACTAAGCAGACACCATAACAGGCTGCTCAGTCTTCTCTCAGAGATCAGGCCTCAATTTCAGTTTCCTGAGTCTTGAGCAGCAGTTTCTGGGAGGGCTATGACATAGTCCTTGCAGTAGCTTCCTTTCTGCACGTACTCTCACTGCTCAAGGTTCAGCCAGTTGTTTACTGCCTGGGACCCCTCACCAACTTAGAGCTACGTGCATGGGTCAATGTGAACGTGCTAGGCCAGCCAGCCTCCATGGCAGCTCAAGGACAGAGCCTGGGCCACTGAGTCAGCCCCCACAGTCAGTACGTGCAAGGCCAGCCAGCCCCCATGGCAGCTCAAGAACAAAGCCTGGGACTTGTCCAGGCCTGCTCCCCAAATGGTAACTGTAACCCTCAACCAGTAAATTCAAAGGTTACATACCCTCACCCAATCATATGACACCAAACCACTCTGTTTGCGGTTTTTCTCTTTAAAAACCCCTCACCCTGAGAATTCAGGGCCATCCTCCTTTACCTGACTAGCCAGTGTGTTGGATGCAGATCAAGCCTGGACTTGTAATAACCCCCTGTGTGTTTTGCATCAGGTATCAGCTCTGTGGTGGTCTTGCTTGGGGGGGTCTCGATACATGGCCACAACATAGGCAAGCCTGTAGGACACTTTTTTTCTTAATTAGTGATCATTGTGGGAGGGCCCAGGCCATTGTGGGTGATGCCATCCCTGGGCTGATGGTCCTGGGTTCTATAAGAAACCAGGCTGAGCAAGCCATAGAGAACAAGCCAGTAAGCAGCACCCCCTCCATGGCCTCTGCATCAGCTCCTGCTTCCAGGTTCCTGCTCTGCTTGAGTTCCTGTCCTGACTTCCTTTGATGAACAGTTCTGTGGAAGTATAAGCCAAATAAATCCTTTACTCCCCAAGTTGTTTGGTTATGGTGTTTCATCACAGTCATAGAAACATTAACTAAGACACAGGGTCTCACTATATAACTGGCTTTACTGGAACAGATCAGGCTGGCCTTGAAGTCATAGAAATCCACCTGTATCTGCCTCTTGAGTGCTGGGATGAAAGGCATTCACCACCACACCTGGCTCCCTTTCCCCTTACATGCTGTTCTGCACAACACATTACATCAAACAATACAAATGGTTAGTGAAAAACTTACACCTAACATTCAGCTTCATATTTAATTGAAAAAAATGTCCTGAAAAGAACCATGTGGTTCATTTGGATCAGTTAAAGGTATGTTAGTATTACACATTCTATAACTCAATACATACAAATTCTAAATATTGCAAGTATGTGCAAAGTAAATTAATACTCAGTTGGCATTGGAGATAGAAACCAAAGGGATCTGAAGTTCGTCAAAAGTCATTGAATTTGTGACCTGACAAGATGGCTTAGTGGGTAAAAGTGCTTGCTACACTTTGATGACCTGAGTTTGGTCCCTGGTTCTCATGATGGAAGGAACTCTGAAAAGTTGTCCCCTGACCTGCACACATGGGCCATGGCATTTGCACACCTGTACTCGTATATGCACAATTAAAAATTAAAATGTAATAACTTTTAAAAAGTCATTGATTTGTAAACTTGAAATAGTTGTCATGCATTGTGTATTGGTGGCCTTATAGAGAGCCTGCCCCAAGGTCACCTTCAGGGTAATGCAAGAAAATCCACAAATGCAGCAAGAGCTTAGGAAAAATTCATGTATATCTGAGGGTTAGATTTTTTTCTATCTGAGGGGTAAATAATAAGGGAACACACATGCTTTCTGAGGATAACTTTCTATTTTACTTCAATTTAAGAAATTCTCTCCAAATCTCTCTCTGAAAATATCTGTCTCTACACAGTTACATCTCTTTGCATACAGCTACATTTTCCACACACACTTACACAGCCTCCTCTTCTCTCTAAAAATTCCTCTTACTCTCTCTCTCCTGCCTTTTTATGTTCTTTCCTCAGTTCCTTCTGCACACACACACTCACACTCTAAAACACACACTCACTCACTCACTGCCTGGTTCTTTCCACAGTTCCTTCACGTAGCTCTTTTTTCCATGGCAGCAGCTCTTTCCCTCAGCTCTACACAGGCATCTCTCTCCACACTGGCTGCTGCTGCCCCACAGCCAAACTCTGGACAAGTATAAGTTACATTTTCAGAGCCTTAGCCATTCTCAAAACACAAGATAAGTCACATAGTTTCTCTTAGTAATGTCACATTGACCCATGCACGTAGCTCTAAGTTGGTGAGAGGTCCCAGACAGTAATCAATTGGCTGAACCTTGAGCAGTCAGAGTACGTGGACCTTGAGCAGTCAGAGTACGTGCAGAAAAAGAACTGTTTCAAGGAGCTATGTCTCAGTGTAAACAGCCTGGCCTTGATTTAGCAATAGACAACACCTGGGAATTAATCTTTGTGTATTTTCTGTAGGAGCAACTTAGTCTGTTTTGAATTTCTTCTGAAGCCCAAAATCAGCTCTCTGTGTAAAAGGCTGTCTTTGTGACTGAGAACTCTATCAGTCTGAGTAACGGAAAATATCCTAGTATTATTTCTATGCATCAAAATTATACAGCCTAAACAGAAATCATCTTCCAGAATATCCACAGCTAGATGTGTGCCCAATAAGTGTAAAACACACCACTGAAGGGCTGTAAAAAGAACCTCACAGCTGTTCTTATTAGGGAGGCATAGCAGTGCCACCTGAGAAAGTTATGGACAGAAAACAACCAGTCATTTATAGTCAATAACCCCATCGCTTTGCCAAGTGGGGCCCCTCAACAGGGAATCATGCTTCTGGTGGGTCAACCTGTTAAACACTAATTGTCACTACTATACATTCCCACGGCCCCCTGCAATTGTGCCTAAATTATACTTAAATAAAACTGCTTTTCAGAAATCTAGTGTTATTACAATCGATGCTCACAAATTACTTTTACACGTGTCCAATCTTCACCTGTTTCCTGAGTATTTATAGCATTCAGTATTTATTTCTTTTTTTTCTTTCTTTTTTTTTTTTTTTTTTTTATTCAGGGGAGAGCGCGAACGCAGTCCCCCACTACCACAAATTATGCAGTCGAGTTTCCCGAATTTGGGGAAATCGCAGGGGTCAGCACATCCGGAGTGCAATGGATAAGCCTCGCCCTGGGAAAACCACCTTCGTGATCATGGTATCTCCCCTGCCAGGTAAGTATTTATTTCTTTTTTTAAAAGGATGACAGTGAAATAAAATACAAAAAGATACTCATTTGCTGATTTAGTTCCTTTTTTGTCTCTCTAATCCATCACAATCCCTACCATAGGGAAAGGACAGAAATTTAGTCTATCTCATGCACCACTTCATCTCCAGAGTACAGAATGGTACCAAAACAGGGTAGGCAGTAAAAAATTTAGTTGAAGAAAATTATAGAATAAAATGTAATTTTCAGGCTCCCCTTCTAGGGATTCAGATTCACTATGTCTCTGATAGGTTCTAGAAATCTGTGTATTTTTTAAGATTTTTTTTTTTAATCAGAGCAAGTGCCACTTGTGTACAGGTGCCTGAGGAGTCCAAGAATGATCATTGGGTCCCTGAAATTGGAGTTACAGGCATCTGATATGGGTGCATGTCCTCTGGAAGAACACTATATACTCTTAACCACTGAGCCATCTCTCTGACCCAGGAATCACCAACCAGTTTCAGAACAATAATCCAATTTAGGCCATCCAACTTCTCTTTAGGTAGTAGCATCCCACTTCCTCCTTCCTATATGCCATATTCCTTCTTTTCAGGTTGGTTTTTGGGGTCTCTCTATATAGCCTAAACTGGCTTCCAAGTTACTAGTCCCTTCTCTCAGCTTCCAAAGTGCTAACAGGTGTGTGCAGCCACACATGGTTGCTTATGTGTCTTTTTCAATGATTTTTTTCAGTGCTCTAGTCAAGAAACATAGCCTGTTTCTCTCCCTTTAATCATGCTCAGTTTTGTAATTTGCTTTGACCAGTAGAATGATGGAAATAATGTGTCAGTTCCATGGATTCTTGAGCCTTCCATTCATAGGTAGCCATTGTTAGATTAGCTGGACTATAAAATGTCCACACATAAATCTCTACATTGTATCTTTTAGAAGGACTGAATTTTTAATTTATCTGTCTATAACAAATTCTGTTATGGGAGAAACCATCATAATGGGGATTTTTGTTTTTTGTTTGTTTGTTTGTTTTTTTGCAGAGGAAAGGCAATTTTTTATGTACTATAGCCAAGCTTCTGCAAGACTGTTTTTGTTTTTGAGGTGTGAACAACTGCTAGTAGTCAAGGAGATAGTATCATTACTGGAATCTAGGAGCTGAAAACATCCAGATGTGTCACATTATTAATTAATCTGTAGCACTATTTTTCCATCTTATCTTCAAACACAGTCCCTTGCCACCCTGGTTATTAACAAGTAGCATAATTTATCCCTTAGAGGCCCTCAGAGTGACATAATCCAGAACTACAAAACAAAGTAGGAAAGAACCACATTTTTTACAACACCAGAGCCTGCTAAGAAAGTTAATCAAGCATTTGATGACAATGAACAATAATTTACAGTTGAACACAGAAACTGGGATGAAAATTATTGAGTTTTTTGTTTTGTTTTACCTTGTTTGGTTGTGTTTCTTACAAAGCATACCTTCACTATATTCATTGTTCCTGCTTCCTCTCCTTCTGGTTTCTCTCAAACACATTCCAGTCAGGGTATTGTCCACACTTCTGTGTCAGAACTCTTCTCACCTAAGTCCTTAAAAACCTCCATACAAACAAATCCCAAGTTACTTAAGTCTGTATAAAAGATTATTCCTTTGGCCTCTCTATTCTTCTTCTATCTCACTAATTTCTCATTAGTTTGGTTTTTAACATTTTATCTCCAAAAGTAGCAACACAAATACTATAGAGTGGCTTAATGTAGCCAACTGTACACTAAGATAGATATTCACATGAACATACTATATAATCAAACCTGACATTGCAGATATTATTGGAATTTCACCAATTTTTACATGTGCTTATTCCAAGAAGATAATGCACAGTATATGTTCATGCAACCATTTTTACAATCAAGACACAGAACTGTGTCATGACCACAAAGAGATTTTCTGTGCCATCCCCTTATATTTGTGCTAGTTAGCTTTCTCTCATTGTGAAAAATATCTGAGAGAAACAAAACTTCTCAAAAGTTAGAAGGTTGGGGTGTAGCCAGTGATAGAGTTTATCTAGTATTAGTGAGACCCTGTGTTTAATTGCAGGAAATACAAAAGGAAGATTTAGTTTGATTCAAGATTGTATTCCAAGGTTGATGGATCCTTTGCTTGCTTTTAGCTTGAATAAAGGCAGAATTTCTTGACAGCAAGCAGGAACATGTGGCAGAATCTGCTTACTTCAATGGTACTGATGAACCATCCTGGCCCCAGCTGGGCAGTGGCGGTGCATACCTTTAATCCTAGCACTCAGGAGGCAGATGCAGGCAGATCTCTGAGTTCAAGGCCAGCATGGACTACAGAGTGAGTTCCAGGTCAGTGGGGCTACACAGAGAAACCCTGTCTCAAAAATAAATAAAAAAAGATTAGACACCATCTTGTTACAACTTCAAAGTAAGTTTCTGTTTACTGTAAAACTTAGATTTCTGGTTCTTAGAATTTGACCTGACTCTATCTTGAACCTTCCCAGAATTTGACTTGGTCCAGCACCCTCCACCTTCATAAGATAACATATTCTGCTAAATTATTTTGAGATGCTCTGCCAAGTTCCTACATAACCAAAATTCCCCTGGAAATTCCCCAACCCTAGGAAACCCCCTAGTTTTGCAGTTTTGTGGCTATAAAAACTCCACTTCTTCTATGTTCAGGCAGTCCTCCCAAATCCTAAATTTAGGAAGAAGCATTTACTGGACCAGCTATATTGTGTACATATAATAAAGCTTGCTATAAATTAGACTAATTTGGGTAGTGGTCTTTACTCTTGTTCAGTGGGATTAATAGTAGCTAGGAAGCAGAGGCAAGACAGGACTGGAGTCCACATAAATAATCTTTAAGGACTTACTTTCAACAACCCACTGCCTCCACCCAGGCCTTTCCTTCCACAGTTCCACCATATCCCAATAATCTATTCAAAAATTGAATCTATCATTGTATTAATCTACTGATGAAGGCATAGTGTTATGAATTGTTATCTTTAATTAGTAACTTGACACAATCTAGAATCACCTGGGAAGAGTATGCCAGTGAGAGATTATCTACATGAGGTTGGCCTGTTAACATGTCTGTGGAGGATTATCTTGATTACATTACTTCAGGTGTGAAGACCAGCCAAATTGTAGGTGGCACCATTCCCTAGGCAGGAGATCCTTAACTGTGTAAGAGTGGACAAGTATGCATATATTAATTCCTTCTTCTCTGCTTCTTGACTACATGGCAATGTGACCAACTGTCTCTACTTCTGCCACTGTGACTTCCCTGAAACAATGGTGTTTTCATCAATTGCTTCTCCACCTTGATTTTTTTTTTTGAAAAAGTGTCTCATTATATAGCCCTCGCTGTCCTGAAACTTGCTATACAGACCGGGATGACTTCAAACTAATAAAAATCTGTCTGGCTCCAGCTCCCAAATGCTGGAATTAAGGGAAAACAACATCACAACTGGCTCCACCTTAACTTTTGAGACAGGGTCTTTCACTGAACTGACAGCTTGAAGCTTCAGTTACATTGGTTAACCAAAAAGCCCCCAGGATATACTTCCCACCTCCCCAGCTCTGGAATTAGTAATGTGTGTCAAACTGCTCAGCTTTTTATCTGAGTGCTAGGAATCTGAAGTCAGGTCCTCGTGCTTTTGTGGCAAGCACTTCATTGACTAAACCATCTCCCCAGCCCCAAGGTCTACTTTTATGGTTTGTGCAACTCCTTGAATTTTTAGGCTTCTGCATTTTAATTGTTGTTATAGTTTCCCAAAACTGTTAATTAAAATGTGTGTTTTTCTCCCTTGCTCATTTTGGATACTTTGTTGATCTATCTTTAGTTTACTGGCTCTTTCCTTTGTCTCCATTCTGTCATTGCACACATCAAGTGAACTTTTCATTTTAACTGTTGTATTTTGCAGTTCTGAACTTTCTGTGTGGTTCACAACTGTATCTTTTTTCTTTGATGAGACTTTCTATTTTTTCAGCAGTTTAAAGACTGTTCATGACTGCTTGTTGGATCAGTTATATCGCAATTACTTTTAAATCATTGTGAAACAGTTCCAAGGCTGTGTCATCTTGCTGTTGGGTACTGTTGACTGCATTCACTTGCACAAGCTTAAAATTTCATAGTTCATGGTAGAGTTAGTAATTTTTATGTTCTAGACAATTTATATATTACAATTTAAAGATTCTGGTTCCTATTTGAGTCTTCTAGGATAGAAGACAATCTGTTTAGGTTAAGGCAACATAATCTTACTCCACATTTCTGGGATGTGGTCCAAATGCACATTTACTTTTCAGTCTCTACAGCACTGTTTGGATCTGCTCAGATATATGATGCCCTAAAATTACTGTCAAATCTGAGTAGTGTTCAGTTCCCAAGTATTTCTCTGTTGTTTCTGTTCAGTTTCACATTTGAACTGCTAAGAAAAAGGTAAGCACAGATTTTTATAGGCAGATTTTAAAAGTTACTTTCTTTGTTCCCTTCTCTTGGTAATTGTCCTGCCACTTCCTAGTGGAGAGGAAGAAAGATATGGCGTTCTTGATGATGCACATCTGAAGTAGGGCAAGTAGACTCAAACTATTTCTACTCTGTTGACCTGCCCTTTACTTGGTCCTTTAGCAATGAGGAGTGAGTGAGCTTTTATGAAGACATTATTTTGTGTGTGCCTATTGACATTTCTGAATTTGGGGTCCCTCTACTGCCTAGGCCATGATATTAGGGAGATACACAAAGCACAAAACTAACTACTATGGTGCTGCTCTTTTATTGTTGAGTTTTGTTTGTTTGAGACAGTCTTACTCTATAGTCCAAACTGTACTAGAACTCACTGTGTAGCACAGGCTAGCCTTGAATTCATGGCGATTCTCCTGTCTCACCTTTCTAAATGCTAGAATAAAGTGCATGGGCCACAATGTCTGGCTACCAGAGTACTTAAGTCCCAAAGTTCTCTTCAGTACATCTCTGAGTCATCTAATGACCACAAGATTCTTCTACCAACTTCGTGCAGATTATTTATTACAAATTAATGAGAGGAGTATCGTGGAACGGATTAGCTCTGTGCTGTCTTAGAACTTGAGGTCCATTATCAGATTTTGTTGCTGATTCATCCTTTCTCCATGGCTCTTTCTTCATATTTCTTATCTTCTCTAGGTATCATCCCCTCTAGTCAATCTCTTCAAATACTGTGGCTTTAATAACTGTCATAAGTAGCTTTTAAATAAATATCATCAACCATGACCATTCCTTTGAACCCCAGATAGTCAACATCTTCAGTTACCTAATGCATGCACTAAACTGAACACTTCCAGATGTACGTTTGATTATTCCTCCCTCATACTTTCCTGTCTCTGTAAATAGAAATCATGTTCAAATCACTGTTTTTTCTTTGTTATTCATTCTTCTCTCATAATATTGCATCCTGACTGCAGTTTTCCCTCCTTCCTCTCCTCCCAGTCCCTTCCCCTACTTCTATTCTTTCCCCCGCTGCATCCACTCCTCCTCCATTTCTCTTCAGAAAAGAGCAGGCCTATCAACCAAACATGGCATATCAAGTTGCAATAAGACTAGGCACCTTCCCTCGTATTAATGCTGGATGAGGCAATCCCATAGGAGGAAAGGGCACCCAAAGCAAGCAACAGAGTAAGAGACAGCCCCTGTCACCACTGTTAGGAGTCCCACAAGAAGACCACATTACACATCTGTAACATATAAGCAGAGGGGCTATATCAATTGCTTTCAGACTCCTTGGTTGTCACTTCAGTCTCTGTGAGCCCCTATGAGCCTGTTAGCTGATTCTGTGGGTTTTTTTTAACCCTTCCCCCCTTTCGCTCTTACAATCCTTCCTGCTCTTCCCCAGGATTCCTCAAGTTCGGCCTAATGTTTGGCTGTAGGTCTCTGCATCTATTTCCATCAGTTACTGGATGAAGCCTCTATGATGGTGATTATTCTAGGCTCCTGTCTACAAGTATGGCAGAATATCATTAGGAGTCATTTCATTTCCTTTTTTTAATAAAATGATTCCACAAATAATTTTTTTTAACTTTTCAAGACAGGGTTTCTCTGTGTAACAGTCCTGACAGTCCTAGAACTTGCTCTGTAGACCAGGCTGGCCTTAAACTCACAGAGATCCTCCTGCCTCTGCCTCCGGAGTGCTGGGATTAAAGGTGTGCACCACTACTACCCAGCTCCCCAAATCATTCTTGATTCCTCTTTTATGCCTTTCCTATTTGGACCCATCAGTCACATGGACTCTGCCTTTAACAAAACTTACATTTCTCCACCTGCCTTCCTGGTCTAACTCAGTACCAACTCTGACTTGCATCACTGAAGTAGCATTCTTACTGCTTGCCTTGTTCTCACTCTTGTCTTCCAAGTGAGCCTTTTAACTTGTCAACCAGACCATATCATACCTTTTTTCCAGAAACTTCTTCAGTCCAACTCATAGTCCTATTTGTGCCCCTGCCTAGTCTGACACTACCAATCTTTTTTCTCAGAAAGATAGAAAGAGAGAAAAAATAGACTCTACCTTTTGGTGGGAAGAACAGCAAACATATGTAGGGAGTGAAGGAATTGGTTGATGGTATCTCTGAATACCTTTGTGGATTATATTTATTTGTGCTTATCACTACTTGTCATTCACATTTTTTACATTTATTCATTTAATCTCTCTCTCTCTCTCTCTCTCTCTCTCTCTCTCTCTCTGTGTGTGTGTGTGTGTGTGTGTGTGTGTGTGTGTGTGTGTGTGTGTGTGTGTGTGTTTGGGGCATGCATGTACCATGGTGCATATGTGGAGATCAGATCTGTTCTATCAGTTCTGTCCTTCCACCATGTGGACCCCAGGGATCAAATTCAAGTTTAGCACCAAGAGCCCTTGCCTTCTGAACCATCTCACCAGCCCAACATTGATATATATATTTTTTAAACTACCAAGATAAGCTCTTCCAGATGACCTGGATTTGAGTCTGAGCATCCACGTGGCAGCTTTGGTTCCAGGGAAATCCCATGCTCTCTTCTGTCTTCTGCCAGCATCAGACACACATGTGATGCACAGACATATATGCAGGTAAAATGTTCATATACATAAGATAAAACTTTAAAAAGAAATTTAAAAAAGCTAAGATCCATGAAACCAAGAAATTTTTCTATATAGTTTATACTATATATCCTGTGCCTAGAACAGTGCCTAGCACATGTTAAGCACATGATTGCTTTATTAATCAAGTCTGTTTATGATATAAATTTTGATGATTCCTTACTCAAAAAAATCTGAATTACTGTCCCTACAATTGTTAAACTATGCTAACAAGTGGTCCAATATTTTACTATATATTTTAATTTCAAACTCATATCACAAAGAGAACTTTACATATTTTTATCGGTGGCAGAAACAAAGAACAGATGTCTAGTATTTAGAAGTCTGTGAAACTAGAAAGAAACCTCACAAAAGATTCTTTGAAATGTGGGAGCTGGAGTGGGGGAACTTTTGGGAAATGATGTTATAATGTTCATAGGACATAATGAAAGTCCAAGAGAATAATTGGAATGTTTTAGATTTGAGTTTTTCTTAATTGCAAGTTACATCTATAATATATACCTATTTTGGCTTGGAGAATGTAAATACTAATGCTTGTTGAATTCTCACTACCCATTACCAGTCAATACTTAAAACATAATTCCTTATACTTTTCTTTTTGCCTATGTAAATCACACAATGATTTATTTTCATAGCAAATATTCCATTCATATTCTATTTTTCTGATACATATGATAAGCATATTCACACATTTTAAAACTTTCAACATAATTTTAAATGTCTGCATAAGATTCCATCATTGGATGTTCTATAATTTCCCACTGATGTCATATTAATAAGTATTTAAAATATGTCTGTTTTAAACTATTTAAAATATCACCAAAAAAAGTCTTTGTTTATAAGTTTTTATCCTTTTCTCATCATTTCTTTAAGTCAGCTTCTGGTAAGGAAAATTACAAGAAGTCCTTCTCAGAGAAATTAGGAAAGAGAAAGAAGGCATCCAAGCTAAAAAGGAAGAAGTGATTTTTTTTTTCCGATGAAACGATCAAATACATACAAAACTCTAAAAACTTCACAAAAGATGTTAAATTCAGAAAACTTGAAGGGTACAAACCCAGCAGCACAAAATACCCAATAATAGTTCTACCCATAAATAATGAACACCCACAAGAAAATTATTTCATCAATTGAATTTACAATAGCCACACGTACACACACACAGAAAATTTACTTCCATAATAAATTTAAGGGCTGGAGAAATAGCCCAATGGCTGATGCTCTCCCAAAGGATCACAGTTTAGTTCTCAGCACTGACATTAGGTGACTCACAACTGCCTATAATTCTACCAGTGGATCCAATACCCTCTTTTGGCTTCCATAGGTACCTGTATGTGAGGGGCATAAGCACACCCACACATGTACAAATACATAAATAAAAATAAAAATAAATCATTTTGAAAGAATAAGTGTAATCAAGGGGTTAAAATATGTACACTAAATACTATATATAATTATCCAAAATACAATATACAAATAGAAATATATTCCTTATATATGAATGGGAAGAATTACATTGTTAAAATGCCCATAACATGGATTTTTTTTTTTTGGTTTTTTGAGATACTATTTCTCTTGGATAGCCCTGGCTGTCCTGGAACTTGCTCTGTAGACCAGTCTGGCCTCAAACTCAGAGATCCAACTGCCTCTGCCTCCTGAGTGCTGGGATTAAAGGTGTGTGCCACCACTGCCTAGCTCAAATGTTTAGTTCAAATTATGAAAAGTGATCTACAGTTCAGTGAAACTCTTATTAAAATTCTGTCAATTATATATGTAATTTTGAGATAAGGTCTCACTATGTAGTCCTATTCTGGCTAGGAACTCACTGTTAAAAAGCGGGGTGACACTAGTGGAAGCCCATGAACTGTAGACGGGTGGCTGGGGAGCCCCCATGGGACTGGACTAGGCCCTCTGGATATGGAAGACGGTTGTTTGGCTCAAACTGTTTGGGGGGCACCCAGGCAGGGGGATCGGGATCTGTCCCTGGTCTATTTGGCAGGCTTCTGGAATCCGGAATCCGGTGCCTGTGGTGTGACACCTTGCACAGCCTTGGTGCAGTGGGGAGGGGCTTGGACCTGCCTAGGCTCAGTGTGCTGGGCTCTGCTGACTCCCTATGGGAGACCTCGATTTGGGGGATGTGGGGATGCGGGGTGGCTTGGGAAAGAGGGCTGGGGGGTCGGAGGAAGGAGGAGGGGGATTTGTGGATAGTATGTGGAGTGAGTAGAAAATTTCTTAATAAAGAAAAATAAAAAAAAGAATAATAAAGATTACAAGATGTCACTTCTTTTGATATTTAACCTACCAGAATTAGGCAAATTATTTCAATTTTCCTATTCTAAAAGAATAGTAGAAAAACAAAGTAAGCAAGAAGCAAGAGTGAAAATAAGAATTTATTTGGCTACAATAAAATAAAGTGGAGAACAAAGAACAGGGATGACAGAAAAGAAAAACAAAGAAATAATCATCAAGGCAGAGAGAGAAAACAGGGAGAGAACATAATAGGTTTTTATTTTCTACTTGTGATCTTTCAATACACTGAGTTATTTCCCTGAATTTTAATTCCAGAATACTTGATTAAACTATACATTTCTTAAAAAAAAAAAAAGGCAGGATGACCTTGAATTCGAATAATTCAGAGGTCTGTTTGCCTCTGCTTCCTGGATGCAGGACTAAAGATGCCCCCATGTCAATTTTAAAGAAATGGAAAAAATTCATAAAATTTATATGGATCCAGAAGCAATCTCAAGTAGCTAAAGCAATCTTGAGGACGTATGCATGGAGTCACACTAAGATTACCATATCATATTCATGGGCCTGGTGAAACAGCTTCTCTCTCCAAGGTAGGACTTTTCTGGAGGAGATGGCACATGTAGATTAGCATGCTAATGTGCCACATGAAACACTTTTTGGTTACAGATGGAGTGAAATGGGATTTTAAAGTTGAAACACAATACTTATTACTTGTGTTTTTGTTCGGTTCTGTTTCTTCAGAGCTACACGCTTATGTGAAAATATTTCTTGTTCTCTAGGAAATTCTCTAAGCCCCAAAGTCCATCTGAAAAGGTCCCATGGCCTCCTTGATAAATGTGTAAAAGTATTCATGCAGGAAGATTTTGCATACTTATCACAAGTCTTACCAAAACTAAAGCCCCATTCCATATGAGTGAAAAGAAACCCTCACATGTATCTCTGAGTGCTTTATATTGCCCTAACAAAGGGACTCAGAATCGGGGAAGGGGTTAGACAACATAAATGCATTGTCTCACAGAGCTGGAAGTCCAAGATCAAGTTCCTGAAGCCAAAAGGGCAAAATTTGGTGTCGGTCTCTCTCCTTAGCTTGCAGGTGGTTGTATTTTTCATGTCTCTTCACATCTTCTTTCTATGTGTATACCTGTGTCCAAACCTCCCTTTTTTATATAAAGACATTAATTCTATTGAATTAATTCTAGTAGCCTCATTTTGTCTTACTTATCCCTGTAAAGACTGCCTCCAAATAATGCCACATTCTTAGGTACAGAGGGTTAAAACCACAAAGTATGAGTTCTGGGGGAACTACTACACAATCTAGCATTGTCTCACCTGTTCTGTCACCCAGAGCCATTGCTTGATTGGTTAACTTAGTGTTCAGTATAGTTAGACTAGGAGATTAGAATGTATCTCAAGAAACACATTTTCTGTTACTCTGAAAACCAAAGAGCCAACATGGCCTTAAGCTCCAGATTCTTGGCTACAAATGGAGCTCTCTGAGCTTGATTGGCAAAAGACCTGGCTTTCATCTCCAGCACAGAAGACAAAAACAAAACGAAAGAAGATCCTTCAGGCTTTTGAGGGACACCCTAATGTCAAACCTCAAGTACTATGTGTGATTCAGCTGTAGATTACTGATGATCACATCAATCACATTATTCCAGAGTATGTTAATGATTCAGTACTAGAGAGATGGCTCAGCTGTTGGACGCACTTATTATTCTTGCAGAGGACCAGAGTTTGGTTCCCAGCTCCCATGTCAGGTAACTCCAGTAGCAGAGACTCAGACACCCTCTTATGGCCTCTGAGGGTATCTGCACACACATGTACATACACAAACAAATAAAAATAAAATAAATTGTTTTTAAAAGAACAGTTATAAAAAATATGGAGTTGAGTAAGACAATTGCATGCCTTGTTAACCACCATTCCTTGTTGAAGACTAAATCCAAAATCTTGGGAATGCTAGGCAATTGACCTGCCACTGATCTACATCTCCATCCCTTGATTTTTGTTTTTTATTCATTGTTATTTGTTTATCACTGAATGTGGTGTGTGTGTGTGTGTGTGTGTGTGTGTGTGTGTGTGTGTGTGTGTGTGTGTACATTTGGAGGTAAGAGTACAACTTTCAGGAGTCACTTCTCACCTTCTACTTTGTTAATGCAGTGTAGTTTCTGCTGCTGCTCTGTATACTCCAAGCTGGCTAACCTCCAAACTCTCAGGTGATTCTCTTGTCTCCACCTCCCATTCCACCATACAAGTTACAGATGTGAGATATTGTTCCTGGCTTTTTGCGATTTGCCTCTCTCCTTACACTATGAGAGTCCTGGGGATCAAACTCCAATTGTCAGCCTTGGTGACAAGGGCCCTTACCAGCTGAGCTATCTTACTGGTCCTGCCTCTGTTTTTTTTTTTTAATGTGGGTTCTAGATATCAAATTTGAGTCTTTGGACTTATGCAAATAGTACTTTTACCTTATGAGCTATCTCCCCAGCCCTGCCCCCCTTCACCTTTTATAGTTCAGGTCTCAAAATGTAGCCCAGGCTGGCCTTGAATTTGTGGCCTTCAGCTTCTGCCTCCAAAATGTTGGCATTATAGGTGTGTGCCATGATTCTTGCCTTGCATGACTTTTGAATGTTGTTCTGGAGCACCATCCAATAAGCCCAACTAAGGTTCAGCTGACTCTGAACCAGGAATGTAATTTGTTTGATACATCCAATACATTTGGTACAGTTTTCAACTAGAAAACCAATGGGTTATCTATAAAATTAAATGCTATTGTCAAAATCAAAGTATGATAAAATTTGGAACTGGGTTTATTTCTGCTAGCAAAGAACAATATGACAAATATGATAAGAACTCAGACTATCTTAACAGGAAGCATAAGTGTTAACTTTGTAAACATTTGGAGAAAAGGAAAGCTTGCAGTCATACTAATTTAAATCTGAAATACTGGGCCTGCACATAAGTTTCATAGTACTAACTTACCTTTCTTAGTGACCGGTTCAAAGTATTGATTAAATACATGCCACTGGTCATCAGAATATTTGTACAGTTGTCTTTGCTGATTGCTAACGAGTCTATAATGTATGCATTGAGATTTTGTTTAAGCATATCTGACTCTAGTAGTTAATCTTTGACTGGCTTTCATCAGCCTACACCTATTTTCTTCTCTGTTCCTCTTGAGGTTTTCGTGAGATGTGGCAGATCTGAGGCATGCTGGGCAAAGTCTTTGTTCTTTGTTCTGCCCATGTACTATTCCGGCATGGAGGCATTCAGAAGCCAAATGGTATGTAAAAAGAATACGTAGCATATGTAAATTTAGATCCTGACTCCTCAAGAAATAATATCCCTGATACCTTTGGACAGGCTATTTTACAGATTTTTTTAAATTTAATTTTATGTGTATGAGTGTTTTGCCTGAACATATGAATGTATATTATGTGCATGCCTAGCACCTAAGGAGGCCAGTAGAGGATTTCTGATCCCCTGTAACTGGACTTAAGGATGATTTGTGATCGTCCATGTAGGTGCTAGGAACTGAAATTAGGTCCTCTACAAGAACAGTAAGTGCTCTTAATAACTAAGCCATCTCTCCAGCCCCAATTTTTTAAGACAGGATCTTACTATGTAGCCCTAGCTACATAACCTGGAACTTGCTTTGTAGATCAGGCTAGTCTCAGACTCACAGAGATCTATCTGCTTCTGCCTTCCAAGTGCTGGGATTAAAGGTGTGCATCATCATGCCTGGCTAGACAGGCAGTATTATAGTACAGCTAATGAAATTTAAACTTTAGAGTCTTTCATTTGCATGAATCTTGCATATACTCTTGGAAAGGCCCTGGCTACTTTGTGTTAATAATTTTGTACTATTTTTCTTTAAAAGGCATGATACTGTTGGACCCCCAAATCTGGGGGTCTCAAGGGGGCGCCCCAAGAACCCAGACTCCAGTCCAGTTGATGCAACAGCACGAGGAATTTATTAAAGCTTCTGTACAGAAGGGCAAACTCTGCTCCTAAGAGCAAGAGCCGCCTCTTACTGCACTCATATGGGGGCTTATATAGAAAAACCCACAAAACCCACAAGATTACATTTTCCACATAATGTCATTTTGATTGATTTATGTCTAGAAGCTAACAGACTTTCAAAGAAAAGCTAGTGCCAATACTACTCAAATTATTACACAAAATAGAAACATAAGTAAAACTGCCAAATTCATTTTATGAGGCCACAGTTACCCTGATATCCAAACTACATAAAGACTCAACCAAAAAAGAGAATTACAAACCAATTTCCCTTATGAACATTCATGAAAATACTCAACAAAATACTTGCAAACTGAATCCAAGAACACATCAAAAGTATCATCCACCTGATCAAGTAGGCTTCATCCCAGATATTCAGAGATAATTTCAATGCATGAAAACAAGTCAATGTAATCCACCACATAAACAAACTGAAAGAAGAAAATCATATGATCATCTCATTAGATGCTGAAAAAGCCTTTGACAAAATCAATACCCCTTTATGATAAAAAGTCTTGGGGATATTAGGGATAAAAGTGACATACCTAAACATAATAAAGACAGTTTAAAGCAAACCTATAGCCAACAGCAAATTACATGGAGAGAAATTCAAAGCAATTCCACTAAAATCAGGAACAAGACAAGTTTGTCTACTTTTTTTGGTTGGAAGAATTTTAAGGACTACTTCTATTTTACTAGCAATTATAGGTCTATTTAAATTGCTTATGTGATTGTGATTTAACTTCAGAAAGTGGTACCTATTGCAAAAATTATCCATTTCTTTTAGATTTTTCCAATTTGGTATATCTAGTACTTGATGTTTTAGCTAGAGCAATAAAACAACTGAAGGAGATCAAGGGGATACAAATTGGAAAAAAAAAAGAAGTCAAACTTTCATTATTTGCAGATGATATGATAGTATACAAAAGCAACCCCAAAAACTCTACCAGGGAACTCCTATAGCTGATAAATACTTTATTGAGGTGGCTGGATACAAGAGTTACTGGAAAAAAAATCAGTCACCCTCCTATACTCAAATGCCTCTAATAATACCTTGGGGTAACTCTTAAGAAGCAAGTGAAAACTTGTATGACAAAAACTTCAAGTCTTTGAAGAAGGAAATTGAAGAAGATATCAGAAGATGAAAAGATCTCCAATGCTCATGGATTGGTAGGACTAACATAGTAAAAATGGCTATCCTGCCAAAAGCAATCTACAGATTCAATGCAATTCCCATCAAAATTCTAACACAATTTTTTACAGACCTTGAAAAAAACAATTCTCAACTTCCTATGTAAAAATTAAAAAAAAAAAAAACAGGATAGCTGAAACAATCCTGAACAATAAAAGAACTGCTGGAGTTCTCGCCATCCCTGATTTCAAGTTGTACTACAGAGTTATAGTAATAAAAACAGCATGGTATTGGCATAAAACAGACACTTTGATCAAGGGAATTGAAGACTCAGACATAAATCCACACACCTATGGTTGACTGATTTCTGATAAAGAAGCCAGAAATACACACTGGAAAAAGAAAGCATCTTCAACAAATGGTGCTGGTCAAACTGGATATCTGCATAAAGAAGCATGCAAATGGATTCATATTAATGACTCTGCACAAAACTCAAGTCCAAGTGGATCAAAGAACTCAATATAAACCAGACACACTGAACCTTATACAAGAAGGCAGGGAATAGCCATAAACACATTTGAACAGGAGATGACTTTCTGAACAGAACACTGATCTCACAGTCACTAAGATCAACAATTAGTAAATGGGACCTCCTCATGAAACTGAAATTTTTCTGTAAGGCAAAGTGTCCATCAATTGGATAAAACAGAATAGGAAAAGATTTTTACCAACTCCACATTCATCAGACAGATAATATTCAAAATAAAAAAATAACTCAAGAAACTAGATATCAAAAAAAACCAAATAACCCAATTTAAAAATTGGATACAGATATAAGGAGACTTTTCAATAGAAGAATCTCAAAGGACTGAGAAACACTTAAATGTTCAACACAGGGCTGAAGAGATGGCTCAGTGGTTAAGAGCACTGGTCTTCCAGAGGTCCTAAGTTCAGTTCCCAGCAACCACATGGTGGCTCACAACCATCTCTAGTGTAATCTAATGCCCTCTTCTGGCATAAATTGTACATGCAGATAGAGCACTCATATACATAAAATAAACAAATCTTTAAAAAAAGAAATGTTCAACATCCTTAGCCATCAGGGAAATGTAAATAAAAATTACTTTGAGATTCCATTTTACCTGTCAGAATAGCTAAGATCAACAATGCAAGTGACATCTCATGCTGGCGAGGATGTGGAGCATTGCTGGTGGGACTGCAAACTTGTACAGCCACTTTGGAAATCAATCTGACAGTTCCTCATAAAATTGAGAATCAATCTACTTTCAAGACCCAGTTATACTACTCTTGGGCACATACCCAAAAGATACTCCACCCTACCATAGGGATATTTACTGAAGTGTGTTCATAGCAGCTTTCTACATAATAGCCAGAAAGTGGAAACAACCTAGATGTCCCTCAACTGAAGAATGAACAAAGAAAATATGGTATGTATTTATACAATGTGGCTCTGCTCAGCTGTTAAAAAATGACATCATCAGGCAAATGGATAGAACTAGAAAAAAAATCATCTTGAGTGAGGTAATCCAGACCCAGAAGGACAAATACGGTATATGTTCACTTATAAGTAGTTATTAGCCATTAAGCAAATGATAACCAAGTTACAGTCCATAGACCCGGAGTGGTTAGGCAAAGAGGAGTATTGGGGAAGGGACACATAGATCTCCCTGGGAAGGGGAAATCGAATACATTTTGGGTGGACTGGGGGCCATTGGGGATAGGAGTGTAAGAGATCAGATGGAGAGTGAGAAAAAAGGAGAGAGCATGGGGAGAGATTGCTGGAATTGGTGGGGGGTTAGAGGGGGTGGAAATGTAGTACAGTGGAAACTTCCTGGAATCTATGAGGGTGATCCTAGTGAGGACTCCTAATAATGGGAGATATAAAGTCTGAACTGCCATCTCTTGTAGCCAGGAAAGGCTTCCAGGGGCAGGATTAGATTGCTTTCAGTTGAGTTGTTGGCCAAGGGGGGGGGTCCAGTGGAGATCCCCAAACAACCCAGTCTTGATGCTAGAAGAGAGGGTTGCTCTCCAAAAACTGACAGCAGGGCCCCATTGCCATGGACAACATCCACACAGCTCATTGAATGTGGAGAGGTAGAACTGGGGCCTCCAGGGAGTCTTCAACCCTAAGTTCTAGTTCTTTGTGTGGGAAGGTACTCTGTAGGCTACTGAAAGAGAAACCTGGGCACCAACCCAGCTACAAAACTGTCCACCTACATTCCGTCCTGCCTATAAAATATACTAGGGCAATGGTGGCACAGAACTTGTGGGAGTGGCTAACTAATGTATGATTTAACTTGAGGCCTATGCCCGACAAAAAAAAATCAATTAAATGATTCCTAATGGTATTTTGCTATACTCATAGATCTGTGCCTTGTCCAGTCATCATCAGAATGGTTTCCTCCAGCAGCATATGGGAGCAGATGCAGAGACCCACAGCCAGATATTATGAGGAAAGAGAGTCTGTCTATATTGGAGGTCTCCATAGAGTCCCTCCCCTTGGAGTCTCAGGGAATCCTGCTGAAGAGGAGACAGAAAGACTGTAGGATTTAGAGGGGATGGAGGGCACTAGGAGAACATGGCCCGTAGAATCAACTAAGCAGGGCTCATATGGACTCATAGAGACTGGAGTGCCAAGCACAGAGCCTTCATGGGTCTGCACCAGGTCCTCTGCATATATGTTATGGTTATTAGCTTTGTATTTTTGTGGGACTCCTGACTGTGGAAGTGGGTGTGTCTTTGACTGTTTTGCCTGCTCTTGGGACTCTTTTCCTCATGTTGGATTGCCTTGTCCAGTTTCAGTGTGAGGGCTTTTGCCTTGTCTTATTGTATTTTATTTTGTTGTGTTTGGTTGTTGTCTCCTAGAGGCCTGATCTGAGGGGAGTGGATCTGAACGGTGAGGGGTAGTGGGGGGGGAGGAGCTGAGAGGAGTGAAGGGAGGCAAAACTGTGGTCAGGATGTATTATATGAGATAAGAATCTATTTTCAATAAAAAAAAAAACAGATTTTCTAACACATTCTGATTTGCTTTATGCTTTTATTTTTGTCCTTTTCTTGAAAAGCATTGAAATGAATATTTGGAAAGTAGAAATTTCACTATATTATATTTTTAGCCCAGAAACTAACTTTGCTGAGGGGAAGGGGAATCAGGTCTCTCTGTTATGTAGCTCAGGCTGTCCTGGAGCTTACTATGTAGACCAGGCTGGCCTTGAATTCACAGAGATCCACCTGTCTCTGCCTCCCAAGTTCTGAAATTAAAGGTATGTGCCACTATCCCTGGCCAGAAACTAGTGTGTGTGTGTGTGTGTGTGTGTGTGTGTGTGTGTGTGTGTGTGTGTGTGTGCACATACATGGGGGGTGTCTTTGTGTGTGCATGTGGAGGTCAGAGGCCAACCTTGAGTGTCATTCCTCAGGAGCCATTTACCTTGTGTTTTTAGACAATGTCTTTCACCAGGACCTGGGGACCCCTGATTAGGCTAGGTTGGCTGTCCTTCAAGCCCCAGAGATGTTCACTTCTTTGGCACCAGGATTGCACATTTGCACCACTACATCCAGATTTTTAAAATTATCATCTGATTGTGTTTTTTCCCTTTATTCATAAGATTGTAAAGAGACCATGTCATAAAATTCCAGCTGAAAAGGTCTCATGTCTGTGAGTCCCATTATTTGAAGCAAATTCCAAAGTGGAGTGTCAATATATGCTCTGGCAGAAAGGTTTCTGCTTTTCGAAGCCATTGACTCTGTGTCCTGAAACTTGCATCCAGTAATTATACCTATGATGCTGCAGCCAAGTAGTGAGTCTCAAAAAAGAGTAGACACAGAGGCAGCTTCCTAATGATTCTTTATTCCACTAAGTGGGGCACAACACTGGTCCTTTAGCAGCATCTCCATTATTCTAATTCTCTTCTTGGCTCCCTGGCTTAATAAGGCACTCAAAAAAGTTTCCAAAATACAGTTGAGAAATCCAGCCCCTGTGATTGAAATTCTGTCCCTCTGAAGGAACTCTGTCAAATTTGGATTTTGCACACTTTCCCAAAAGACAGTCTCTTCCCTCATGGATGTATACTGTGTCCATGTGAGGCAGTGACTTCATATAGCCATGTTCCATTCCTGAGGACTGAGACATGGTTTTTCTTCTGTTTGGATATCAGGTAACTTTAAAATACTCACCTTTCTTAAAATTTCTGGAACCAAATTCTGACAGATATCAATCATCTTTCTATAGATGAATCCTGTTAGTTCATCTTTCTTTTCTGCCACAAATTTTTACAGAGATGACATTTTATTCCGTGGGGTTGGGATACTTTTGGGAGAAACAAATGACCACATGCTTTAAGGGGTACTGGAATACCTGGTGAATGTCCATGGTGACCCCCATGTCATGCACCTGCCTCCAAGTGCCTCACTGAGCTCCAGCCCTACATCCATATTTTTATGGGGATTCTGGGAAGCAAACTCAAGGTCCCCATGTTTGTTTGGCAAGCACTTTACCAACTGAGCTATCTCTCCAGCCCCTGGAACTACTTCAGTGTAAAAAGTTGCTATAATTATGTGGTGGTTTGAATAAGAATGATCCCTATACAGTCATACATTTGAATGTTTGGTTCCCAGTTGGTGGGCTGTTTATGAATGATTAGGAGGTATGGCCTTGTTGGAGGAAGTGTCTCACTGGGGTTGGATTTTGAACTTTCAAAAGCCCATGCCAGGTCCCAGTTTCTCTCCCTCCTTCTCCCTCTCTTCTCTCTTCTCTCTTCTCTCTTCTCTCTTCTCTCTTCTCTCTTCTCTCTTCTCTCTTCTCTCTCTCTCTCTCTCTCTCTCTCTCTCTCTCTCTCTCTCTCTCTCTCTCTCTCTCTCCACTCTCTCCACTCTCTCCACTCTCTCCACTCTCTCCACTCTCTCCCCCTCTCCCTGCCTGCTGCATAGGATCAAGATGTAAGCTTTCAATTACTGCTCCAGAGCGCCATGCCTGCCTTCCTGCTACTACACTCCCCACCATGATGATCATAGACTAAACTTCTGAAACTGTAAGCAGGCCCCTAATTAGATGCTTTCTTTTATAAATTGCCTTGGTCATGGTGTCTCTTTGTAGCAATAGAATGGTTGAATACAGGCTACACTCACACAGTGAAAAATCTGGTTGGATAGTCAGATCATTGATAGAAAAGTATTTTTCACTTCGTCTAAATAATGACTCCCACCAACAACAGTAGATGAGGCATCCTATGTAAGAACAGTTGGAAAATACAGTTTGGTCACAGGTGAGATGACTCAACAGGTAAGAGCACTTGCCATACAACCAATTCCTGGGGCCCACCTGGTGGAGGATAAAGAAAACTGACCACTGAAAGTTGTCTTCTTAATTCCATGTGCCATGGCACACATATGCTTGTCCCTCCCCACAATAAATAATAATAATAAATAAAATAATTTAGAATTTTTTAAACTTTCTTATTTATTATTTGTGTCTTTCATATCATGCATCTCAATCCTATTCATTTCCCTGTCCCTTCATATCTGCCCTTGCAGCTCCCCCAAAAAAATAAAGTTTAAGATTTAAAAAAAAAAGGAAAAAATCTATCATGGAAGCAGTAGTGTGACACAGTGAGTCACACAGGAAACTCTTTTGTCCATATATCTTTACTTGCAGTGTTCATTGCAAAGAGTCATTGGACTGGTTCGAGGCCTCTGGTTTCTGCTGCACTATCCATGCTGGGCCCTCACTGGGACTCCTCTTGGATATCTGTTGTTGCCTTGTGTCATGGAGATGCTGCAGCTTTGTGTCTGCAGGACTGGCCCCTTCACATGCTCCAGCAGATCACAGATGTGGTGGACGTTGGGATGGGCCAACTAATAACCCTGGTTCTGGGTCTGGGGAGTTGCAGGGTTGAGCAGTGCACCAGTTATCCCCGGTCCTCACCACCAGGGTGAGCTCTCCAGCATTGCACCCCTTGTAGAAATGATCAGGGGGTGAGGCCAGTTCTCCTGCTTTCATGTCCTCAGGGTCAGCTCTACTGGGTTGCCCAGGTGACGTGCAGGGGCCACTCTCTTGAGTGTTGCAGTTTGGTAAGGGGCAGAGACAGCTCTCCCGCTCTCATGATTTCAGGGCCAGCTCTCTCACCTGCCACAGGCTGCGAGGAATGGGAGTGATGGGGAGGGCATCTCTTACCCAGCCCACACCACCACATGGCAGATGAGGGATGGTGCCAGATCTCCCACGCTCACGTTCTCCGGCCGCTTCACCCACACCCCTGTCGATAGGGTCAGCTCTGCTGTGCTGCCCAGGAGAGATGCAGGGCCCACTTTCCTGAGTCCTGCAGCTGGTAAGGATGAGGGTCAGCTCCCTTGCCCACCACAGGTAACAGGGGAAAGGAGGGATGGTCATCTTTCCCTAGCCCTCTCCACCACATGTCAGATGAGGGGGTGTGGCAAGCTATCCCACTCTCACACCCTCAGGGCCAGCTCACCTGTGCCTCTGCCAACAGGGTCAGCTCCACTATGCTTCCCAGGAGAGGAGCAGGGCCTGCTTTCCTGGGTTCTGCAGCTGATAAGGGGTGGATCAGCTCCCTCATCTGTCACAGGAGAGATGGGAGAGGGATAAGCAGGAACATCTCTCCCCCCGACAATGCTGCCACATGACAGACAAGTAGTGGGGACAGCTCTCCTGCACTCACAACTTCGAGGCTGGCTCACCCACACCTCTGCTCTGCTGTACTACCCAGACAAATTGCAGGGCCCGTTTCCCCCAGTGTTGCAGCTGGTGAAGAGCAAGCTCAGCTCCCTTGCCAGCTGGAGATGGTAGGGCAAGGGAAGAGAGCATCTTTCTCTGGATCCCACCACCACACCACAGATGAGGAAGACAGTACCAGCTATGCCCCTCTCACATCCTTAGGGCTGGCTCACTTGCACCCCTGTCTACAGGGTCAGCTCTATTGTGCTGTCCTGGTGAGGCACAGAGCCTGTCCTCCAGAGTGCTGCAGCTGGTGAGGAGTTGGGTCAGGTCCCCCATCTGTTGCAAGGGGTGAGGGGAGGAGGGCATTTTTCCCTCACTCATGCCACCACATGACATATGAGAGGGGCTCTCTCTGGAGGCCCACAAAAGTTCCTAGTGAGATCTGAGCTTGCTTTATCCAGCAGAGCTGCATTGCTTGACCACGTGTGTGGTTACCAGGTGATTGGAAAGGGTCTGCACTTGGCTGAGCTAGAGGGAGGTCTTTTGCTCCTCCCCTTGGCATTCCTATAAATAGCCCTTTAGAAGAGACAGAAGGGGCTGGTGGATTAGGATCCAGGCCCTCCTGAGGCTATCCTGTGTTTCTGTTTCTCTCCCCTCTATCTTTCTATCTGAAAGCTGATCTCCCTTCCACACTTTCCCATTCACATGCCATCCGGGCCAGTTTGCCCATGCCCCTACAAACAGGATCAGCTCTATTGTGCTACCCAGGTGAGGTGTAGGACCCTCTCTGCTGAGTCCTTCAGTGAGGGACAGGACCAGTCCTCCCTAGTGCTGCAGTCAGTGGGGGGTGGGGCCAACTCAGTACAGCCCTCTCCCCTCTGCCTTTGGTAGTATCAGGAGCCACATACATACATCAACAGAGACCATGGGCTGCATCAGAGCCTGAACTCAGACATGGGCCCCAGCAACATCCCAGGCCCAAACATCACCATGACCCTGGGTGGCAATCAAACCACCCATCTCAGCTCACTCCTCATATCTTTCTCCTCTTCAGATATGCCTCTGTCCACAGGACATGAACCATTCTCTCTGTCTCTGTCTCCCTGTTTCTGTCTCTGTCTCTTTCTGTCTCTGTCTCTCTCTGTCTCTCTGTCTCTGTCTCTGTTTCTCTCTGTATCTGTCTCTCTCTCCCCATACCATATCATACATTTGCTTACCATAGTAGTGCCTGTCTGCCTGGTGCCGTAAGGTACTGAGTGGGCCCGAGTTTTCTCCTCAGAGTCCAGGGCAGACGTTCCAGGCCTGCATGTAGGTCTCTTTGTCTCACTTAGTCCATCATGCTTCCTCATCACCAAGATCATAATAGTGCCCGACCAACTGGTGCCTCTGGTGCAGGGCTGGCTTCTGGTTGGTGCTGAGGTGTCACTGGAGTCCTCTTGCAAGCCTGACTTCCACCCACCCCAGCAGCATGACATGGCATAGAGGTGTTGCTCTAATTTAGAATTTTTAAAATAAAATATAGTTTCTTTTCTTTCTTTTTAGTTTTTATTTTTAGAGACAGAGTTTCTCTGTGTAGCCCTGGCTGTTCTGAAACTCACTCTGTAGACCAGGCTGACCTTGAAATCACATAGATCCATCTGCCTCTATCTTCCCTGCCTCCCAAGTGCTGGGATTCAAGGCATGTGTCACCACCACCTGGTGAAAAAAATATAGTCTTTATAACATAATTACTTCTCCTCTTCCTCCTCCTCCTTCTTTTCTCCTTTTTTCTTCTCCTCCCTCTCTATCTCTATCTCAGTGTCTCTGTGTGTGTGTAGATTAGGGCCTGACATTAAGTGTCTTCCTCAATCACTCTCTACCTTACATATTAAGGCATAAACTCCCACTGAACAGAGTTCAGTGACTCGATTTGGCTAGTCTAGCTAGAAAACTTGCCCCAGGTATCCCCTGTGTTCTCCTCTTGAGTCCTGAGATTATAGACAATCTACCATGTCCACTTGGTGTTTTACATGGGTGCTGGGAATCCAAATTCCTGTCCTCATACTTACATAGCAATAATTTGACCCACTGAAACATCTTCCCAGGCCCAATTTTCTTTTATTTATTTATTGTGTATATATGCATGTGTTCTGTGTGTGTTTGCACATGTGTGTATGCATGTGGTAGCCAGAGGTGAATGCTTTGTGTCTTCCTCAATTGCTTTCCACCCTATTATTTTTATATTTTATTTATTCATTCTGGTTGTGCTCGGTGTATGTGTTTGGGTGTACATGTTTCATGGTACAGATGTTGAGGTCAGAGGACAGTTTGTGGGAGTCAGTATTCTCCTTCCACCGTGTGGGTACCAAGGATCAAGTCAGTTCATTGGACTTGGTGATGGGCTCCTTTACCTTCAGAGCCATCACATTAACCCTACACCTTAATTTCTAGAGACAATGTCTCTCACTGAAGCTGGAGCTCAGTGATTGCCAATGAGCACTGCCCCACCCCCACCCCAAGGTCCTCCAGTCTCTGCTTCCCAGTATCTTTTAACGTGGATACTGAAGCTTGCACAGCAAGGACTTTACCCGTCTTTCTAGTCCCAACACACAATTTTTAGTGCTTTTAAAAATAACCAAAACTGGTCAATAAGAAAGAAGGTCCAAAAGAATTGTTTGAGAGTTAAAGTGTGAAAAGAAATGTTGGCTTCAAAAGTCACCTGCACATGTAAATTTTTTTCAGAAATCTTCTAATCCTCTTCTTCAATACTTAAACATTAGCAGAACTGACTCTCACTGCAGGAGCCAGCATCTGAGATGACACCTAGAAGATCTGTACTTTACAGTACTTATTGTTTTTGTTTAGTCTTCATGAGTTACAGTGGGCCTCAGGTGGCCAACTGAATGCAGTGGGAGTGATGCGTGGCTTTTGAGGTGAAGCCATACATGGCTTTATAGCATTTGCCTTGGTCTCTTGATCATTCACTTTTGGAGACCGAGCACAACATATGGAGTACTGAAGAGATGGTGAAGAAAGCCCCTGAGATTTCATATAGAGTGATTCGTGACCAGCTTTCTGACTATTAGAGCTAGCCCAGCTTAGGCTATAGATGTACTATGGATCAATGTTGAGTTGCTGCTGTCAATTCCTGCCTAAAATGCAGATTCATGAGAAAATCTAGCAGTGGTTAAGCAATTATAAGTCATTAAGTTATCAGTCGGTAACTAAAACGCTCCTCCTCTTCCTCCTCTTTCACTTGATGTGAAGTGTGTCCCCTCAGGTGGGTGTAGAGTGAACAAGGACATGTCTGGCCAACATGGGGAATTTTTCAGCTAACATTGTTAAAATTATTCACTTATTCATGCTGTAAAAATATATGGCTTCAGCTAGGTGGTGGTGGCGCACACCTTTAATCCCAGCACTTGGGAGGCAGAGACAGGTGGATCTCTGTGATTTTGAGGCCAGTCTGGTCTACAGAGAGAGAGAGAGAGATCCAGGACAGGCACAAAAACTACACAGAGAAACCCTGTCTCGAAAAACCAATATATATATATATATATATATATATATATATATATATATATATATATATATATCTTCAAAGCTGTCTTCTGGGAAGTAACTATGTCACTTCTGTGGTCAAGACATAGGAGAACCAGAACTATCTCTCAAACTTAGGCATAAAGGTCAGGCATAAAGCCACAACTCAACATTGTAATACAGATGAATATGTATATAACACTAAACACAAAGTGAAGCTTTCCACAGAAAGAAAAACAGGAGTATAAATAGTGGGAAGGGTCCAGGCAGAAAGAGTAATTGAATTTATGCCTAGCACATATCTTTCCAGGACTTGTTCACCACGTACTTTTATAATATGTAACCCATTCCTGCCATTGCAGCAATCAGAACATGTGTGCACATCAATCTATAGACAATTAAATGGCCAAAATTTGTCTGGCTATCTCCCTTCAGAATTTGAATTAACGTATAAGGAGCTCATTGTACACTAGGACAGAAGAACCAGAAGGACTCAAGGTAGGATGGCAGTTGGCAGCTATGTATATGCTTATTAGTAAATACAGAGCTGGTTTGCAAAAAAAAATTGTTATGGAAATTCATGGTAGGAGGAGCTAAAGAGAGACAGGGAGAAAAAATAAAAGAAAGAGAGACATGGGCCTGGTGACATGAGGACTCAGTTTAAGGACTGTCTGGGTTACTAGGCAACTTAGCCAGACCCTGTCTCAAAATTAAAGCATTTTCTAAAGGTACAGGGAGGTGCTGAAGATATAGCTTGGGGGTAGAACACTTTGCCTGGCATGTGCAAGGCCTTAGATTCAATCCCTAGTACCTTTGAAGAAAGAGAGAGAGAGAGAGAGAGAGAGAGAGAGAGAGAGAGAGAGAGAGAGAGAGAGAGAGAGAGAGTAGCTTTTTAGTCCTGGGTTTTCTTGGGTGGGTGGAGGGCCATGTGGAAAGGAGGAGACAGTGCCTTAAGTAGCCCAGGCTGGTCTTGAACTCCCCCCTGCTTCTATCTCTAAAGTGCTGGAAACATATCACCACACTCAGCTACAACTTGTATAATCTCAATTTAATTTTAGTTTAATATGATTTGGGGTTAGACTGACAATGGGCTGAGAGTTAATAGAGAGGAGCCTTAACTTTCAGTTTTATTTTAGGGTCTCTGAAAAAATTACAGATTGATTTGGGTTTTGTTTCAGGTTTGAGTTTCTCATGAGCACATATTTCAAAGCAATGAGTTTTAGAAATCATTTCCCTAAAATAGTTTTATTTAGTAGTATCTTCATGTAGAACATTGTCCCTGAGGGACAGAGCTCCCATAGGCACCAGAAGGCTGAGGCACATGCATCTCTATTTCTTTTTTTTAAAATAATGTATTTATTTGTATTTTATGTGCATTGGTGTTTTGCCTGCATATATGTCTGTGTGAGGGTGTTGGATCCTCTGGAACTGGAGTTACAGACAGTTGTGAGCGGACATGTGAGTGTTGGGGATTGAACCCAGGTCCTCTGGAAGAGCAGCCGGTGTTAACCACTGAGCCACCTCTCCAGCCCCTGCACCTCTATTTCTTTATCTCTGATGAATTAGAGATGAACAATATAAAGACAGGAAAAGGCTCCAGACAACACAGATTCTGGGTTTTTCTAGTTACCTGCTCAATTACTGTCATAGTGGTCACAGATTCATCTCTGGATCTTGGCTTCTTATTCTGCACTATGCAGTGATCAAAGTTTTGCTATTCTATGAATATAAACCAGCAGCAAGGCTCTAATACAAAACTATCCTCACATAGAACTTTAAACTGACACTAAAAAAAGGTGTAATGAACAATCTTTACTGACCAAGATCTGGAACTTAAATTTCCAGTCATTTACAATTCTTAAGCACTGTATGTTTCTTCCTGATTGTGCAAAAAGGGCAGGAAATGAAATGGGGAACAATCTTAATGCCCATATTAAGTCAGAGGCTCATTTAGAATCCACATTAAATGTGATAGGTGTGATAAAATAAAAAGATAAACAAATTTGAAATAACTGATCTGCATTAGATGTGCTAGCATGATGATGAAATACTGTACCTCAGAGAAATCAACTTACCTATTATGAAAGCAGTACATTTGTATTGTACTAAAAGTCCACTCAAATACAACAAACATTAATAATTGTGTATATCCTTCATCCAGGCAAACTTTGTACTTTGAACAGATCTGATTGTTTATATGGCAGGGTTTATATTCTCTAATAGGCTGTGCACTGCTTGAGTTCCAAAAATCCCTTTGTGGTAACTCCACATGTCTCCACCACCGCCACAATTGGGTCACTTTCTTTGGGAAGATATAGGGGAAAGGTTACATGTGCTTCTGTCATTAGATGCATGCAATCACTTGCTAAACATTTTATTGAGCACGTAGGCTGAGAGATTCAAAGATACATGCCCCTTTACGATATCATTTTGCTCTCAAATTCTAGTAAGGAAACAATACTTGGTTATTTTACTAGATAATTATCCAGTTTTGGAGAGATAAATAGAAGTTTTTAGAAAACTTTCAAGGGGTTGGAGAGATGGCTTAGTGGTTAGAATCACTTGCTCCTCTTGCAGAGGTTCGGCCCCCAGCATTCACTTGGTGGCTTACAATTATCAGTAACCAGATTTGAGCCCTCTCTTAACCTCCACAGACACCAGGCATGCACGACTTGATCAGAAGCTTGTGAGGCCTATTGAGAAGTGTGCTAAAGGGAGGAGTAAAGGACACAAATTTTAGGTCTTACAAATTCAGGGCTTCTTACGAAGAATTCTTTTTCTCTCGCGATTTAGGTCATAAAACAAGCCTACTATTCCACATGGCATCCCCTCCAGAGCTTAGAATTTAGAAACTTTGGAAACTTGAGCACCACATTAGGGGAAAGGGACACAGGATAGTCCGACCCAACATCAGGCAGCTAGCACAGCCTAGTTCCCGGAGGGGAGGAGCTGGGGGCGGGGCAGGATCGACCTGGGGGCTGGGCCTCTAAGAATGCACCGCCGCCGCTAGCTCGATTACTGACGTAGGCGCCAGGCTTGGATTGGTGAGTGAGTTCTTCGGTCTGAGCTCATAGGTGCAGAGCAGCTTGCGGGACTTTGATTGGCTCAGTGACTGCTGACCGCTTATTGGCTTGCGATAGGTTGTCATGGCGACCGAGGGGTGGAAAAAAGGAGAAGGGTGTTGGGCCTGGCGGGAGTGCTGAGGTTTGTGGGCGCCTGAACTGCTCTCCTGGGCGGTGTCCGGGAAGCTGCTGGCCGAATCTCCCTGGGTTTGCGCCACCCTCTGGGAAGTGTCCCAGTGCGTGGGCTTCACTAGCGAGACCCTTTGGCCGACGCCATGGGCTGCTGCTTCTCTAAGAGACGGAAGAGTGAGAAGGAGTCGAGGGCTGAGGGAGAGGAGGAGCAGCCCAAGCTGTACAGCTGGGACCAGCGGGAGAAGGTGATGTTTTGGGGGCTCCCCTACAGTCCTCCCCGACTGCCCCTCGGGGGGTCGCGAAGGAGCTGACTGCGAGAACGGGACAGCGAGGCGGGCGGCCCACAACTGCCTTTCTCTCGCGCACTCAGGGAACTAAAGTCCGGACGCAGGACTTTGGGGGCGGACTGTGAAGGGCTCAAAGGAGTTGGTGGTCTGCCTAGCCAGACCCCCAGAGCCTCTCCCTTGGCTCTGCACCCTGACTCCCCATCCCAGGATGAACTCCGGGGAGGGAAAGAGCCGGGAGGGTGCTGGATCTCCAATCAGCTCATTTCACCAGCAGCGGCCAAAGGGGTTTGGTCGAATTACACACACCAGACTGATTCTCATCTTTTCCGCGGCTTGTGTTCCTGAGCTGTTTCTCTTTTGTCTGCCCCTCCTGACAAATCGTTTTTGGTGCCTCTTGGTGTTTCTCAGTTACTAAATGGACTGTTTCATGTCCACCTTTGCTCTCCCTTCTCTTCCATTTACAGAAAGGAATAATGAAAATTGAGGCAGTCTTGGAATGTATTGTGTAAGGTACCCAACATAAACCAGGAAGTAGCTTATTATTGTTGCTTTATATGAATGAAAACGCCCTTATTTTTATCTCATACATAACTAGAACTCAAAACGGTTTGAAAAAGTCCCCTAATCTTGCACAAAACACACTTTTAGGCATACGTTTCGCAATGGTTCATTCCTCTTTCTACATAGTTCTTCATTTCTGCCTAGTATAGTTGCTTAGTAAAACACTTCGATAAACATCTGTTATTTTGGTTTCCCAAATAAAATGTGAGATCTTTTTTAAATGGGTGTCGGTTAACTATTGCTTCATGCAACACCTTTGACCAAAAAAAGAAAAAAAAAGAAAGAAAGAAAGAAAAATACTTTATAGTAGGTCTGTTATTAACGTTTTGGTATAATGAATCATCCCGAAGCATTTCAAATCCCCAGCAGAATGTAGGTATTCATATAAACTAGATTTTCAAAGTGTTGGCTTTTAAAAAATGGAAGATTTTGGTAGAATCCTCAGGCTCAGCTTGCCTTTGACTCTGAAACCCTTCTTGGGCCATGTGGCCTTTTGTTCCTCTTCTCTTATAGCAGTATTTTATCATATAGGAAAGTGGTCTATTTTCTGTTTTATAAGAAGATTGTACCTATCAAAGTTATTTGGTGGGTGGATTTTGAAATATTCATTTTTGACAGCCTTGGGATTTCTAACAGTGCTGTTTAAATTTTTATCCCCAGTGCTAGGGATTGAACTATGCTAGGCAAGCATTCTACCACTGAGTGGCATCCCTAGCTAAACAATGCTCTTTAAGCTTGAACTTCCTGCTCCAGAGAGTTGTTTTTTAGTTTTTTTGTTTTAAGGTCACAGGCTAAAACTAAAAGTGTGCTTTACATTTTTGTGGTAGTCTTGGTTGACTATGGCTCACTTTTTCACAATAATTGTCTTACAGCTAACTTCTACTAACAAAGTTCTGGTTAGTTGGGATCTTCTGTTCTTGTTGCTGTATTATGTTATTTTTGCGACAGGATCTTTTTTATTATATTTTGAGACAAGGTCTCATGTAATTCCAATAGCCTTGAATGACACTCCTGCCTCCATATTCTGATTGCTGGAATTGCAAGCATGCATCACCAATTCTGGTTAGAGACAATAATTCGTTATGTACCTCTGGCTAGCCTGTTACACATTATGTAGCCCAGGCTGACCTTGAACTTCTGGCAATCCACCTGCCTCAGTCTACTGAGTACTGAAATTATGGACTTGTGTTACCACCCCCTGGTAGTTGGGATTTTTCGTGTGGATGCGTTCTGTGATTTCTTTTTCTTGTGCTCTTTGTCTAAGTAAAAGTACTGAAAAAAATAGCATAGTGGATACTAACATCTAAGTGCCCCCTCCCCTACTACGTGAGCATGCTTTCTGAAGTAAATGAACATTTACATTTTTATTTTTATTTTTTACATATTTTTATCCAATACAAAGTGGTCAGCCCTGAAACCATATACACACAAACAGTAAAAACAGACTCAGCAGGTTGTATTTGTATATTTGTACATGCTTACACATATACATACACATTATATGTAAACAATATTAAAGGAACCCCTTTTTGAGAACATTACTAAGTTTTGTAGTTATAGAGATGTAAGAGATGTTACTGGATATGTTAAAATAAGCTTATGCTTCTGGGTATGTATATTATAAACTCTTTTGTGATGCTAGGACTAGAACACAGAATGCTAGTCAGGCACTCTACCACTGCTCTGTGCCTCTAGCTCTCCAGTGTCCTTTTTCTGAGCCTGGTCTTACTAGCTCTTGAAACTTTTAGTTTTTTACTAGAAGGAATTGAATGTAAATACACAGCCTACAGAAATAACTGAGATGCATTATGTTTTCATAATGTTGTGGAGTATAAGCCTATGTGGTTTAAAGTTAGATCAAACTATTAATCAACCTGTAAGACTTTTTAAAAAATGAGTTGCCTGTAATTTCCTTACCATTGAAAAGTGATGTTTAAAATTTTGTTGGTTGTATAATAAGAGTTGACAGGCACCCCATGGGTTTTGTGTTTTGTGTTGGGTAATTGGGTCAGCCTTGAGGGATTGAAGCAAGGAGAAATTGTCTCAATTAGAAAGAATGTTTGGAGACTAAGTAGTGTCATGGCAACTTACCTACTGCAGTCAACAGTGGAAGAAATTCATTTTCCATTGCTGCTGACTTTGAAACAGGAAAAAAGGCTTACTACATAGTTACTACACTGACATGATGAGAAATATTTTTGAATTGCAAGGTCTCTGTTTAAATCATTTGGAAAGAAATGCTTTTCTCCTTATTATTTGTATGCTGCATTCAATAGCTAAGCAAATTATTCAATGTATATTTATTCAAACACTAAGGAAGAGCCGAAATTATTATTCTTGCCCTCCAAGAGTTTGCTATCTCTTTAGAGTGAAAACAGGAAATACTGAAGCAAAAATGAAGTGAGGATGAATGGCACAGAAAAGTAGTTTTCAATTTCCAGTTATTCATGCTGGAATTTAAAACTCCTAAATAATAGAAATAAGAGCTAGTTCTTTTGGCCAGACATGGTGGTACACACCAGTAATTCTAGCAACTCAGGAAGATCAGTGCTTGTGAGCTCTGGGTTTCAGGCTGCCCTGTGTGAGTGTGGTCATTGTGAGACTGAGATCTTGACTCCTTAGAAAGACAAAAATAGTTCTCTAAATGATGACCTAAGTATGAAAATTGTGATTTCAGTATGAAGAACACAGTTGTATTTGTCTCATCAGAAATAGTACTTATTAAAGCCAAAGCCTTAGACCAGAAATTCAAGTATCTGCTGTGCAGCTTTGGGTAAAGCAGCCAGTTTGTGCATTTCAGGTTTCTTAGCTATAAAGTTGGCTAGTGCTAAAGAGTTCTGCACAATTTAGCAAGGTGAGAGTCTGTCCTGAAGAAGAGACATTAATTGTTTTTAAGAAGAGACATTAGACAGTAATGATAATCTCCAGAGATATCCTTTGAGCACAACTTAAAAGAGATCAGAATTTTCATCAATAGAAGGGGTGACTTTTGTGGGGAACCAATGTCTATGTTAGAACCTTCAGAGGTTGGATGGGTGACCTACTAAAGAGAAGTATGTGAAGTGGGTAAGAAGGTAGATGCTATTTTCATCATCTTCTGAGTATATGAGGTAATTTGTTGTCCATTGATGTGAACTAAACCACTCCAAACTTAATACCTTCAAACACTGGCAAATACTGATTTTGTTTATGACTCTGCCCTTTGTGTAGGGCTAAGCAGGGTCAACTCTATATGGCATCAACTGTGGCAACTTGAGTAGGGACTGAAGGATCACCTTCAGGATGCCTTAACCCCAAAGCTGGCTGTTAGGTTGATAATAGCCATTCAGTTGGGAGCTCAACTGAGACTGAAGGCCAAGCACTCTCCACGTGTAGTCTGGGCTTCTTCACAAGGCCAAGAGCTCCAAGGATCAGTGACTCCTGTGAGACTAGTAGATGCTACATTGTTTTCCCCAAAATCACTGTTTCTGATTTCAATGTTTCATTACATATATAAGATTTTTTATTTGACAGTTATGTGTATATGTGAGTATCTGATTGTGGGTTTGTACACATGAGGGCGGTGTCTGTATAGAGCAGAATCAGATCCTCTGGAGTTGAAGTTTCATTCAGTGATGAACCACCTAACATATGTGCTCAGGGCCTCTGCATGTACTCATAATGACTGAGCTATCTTACCAGCCCTTCATTACATATATTTTAAGATCTAAGAGAAAACATTTAATGTACATATTAAAACTTAAATAATTATCTGTTAAGAGCTGCTTTTTAAGAAGACCTCTTTTTTTGTAAACTGGATTTCCATTAAATTGAACAAATTCCATTACTATATCTCAGAATATTATTACTGAAGTTAACTATGGAAATGAAATTTAATGAAAATTTTGCTTGCTGCTCAGTAAAGGAATAAAATGTTCACTGTTGTTTTCTGTTAGGAAAATAATACTTAATATCTGTTGGTACTAATATCAGGTTAACTCCAGTTTCTGCTACATCGTAAGTTTGAGGCCAGAATGGGCTATAGGTAATAAATATAAATATAAACTATGCTCACTTCATCAAGGCTCTTGTGTTAAAATACTTTAGATTACAACTTATGCTTATAATTTTAGATATTTTAAGAACTAGTAACTTTTACAAAATTATTATGGTTCTGAACTTCAGATTAATTTTTGTTTTGAAGAACTTTTATAAATTTCTGAGAAAATATATTAACACAAATCCTAAGTTATGCCTTTGAATATTGGTTGACAATCCAAATATTTTTATACTGTAAAATTACCTGTAGAATCTTTAGCTACAGGATTAATTTCTCATGAGCTAGTAAAAAATGGACTATCTAGGGGGAAACTAAGAATAGTAAATTACATTGAACTCATCAGCATCGGGAGCTGTTATAGAATGAGTATTAATCAAAAATTGTGGAAGGCTTAAGTCCCCTTATATTTGGAGTTAGGGCCACTAAAGAAATAAATAAGGTTACATAAGTTCATAAGGGTGGAATTTTGATCCTGCAGGATTAGTGATCTTATAAGAAGATACATCAGCACAGTCATGTCCCCTGACTCCACATAGAGGAAAGTGCTGGTGAACATACAGAGATTAAAAGGCTTTTTTATTTGGAGTCAACTATGCTAGGCTGCCATAACAAATTACCATATTCTGGATGGCTTCAACAAGGATATTTCTTGGAGTTCTAGAGCCTGAGACTCACAAGATCAAGATGCTGGCAGATTTGTTGTCTAATGAGGGCTCTCTTCTTGGCTTTAGATAGCTATCTTTTTGCTGTGTCCTTTTATTGACTTTCCCTCTATATACTCTCCAGCTCCAGCATTCTCCTTTTCCCACATCTTATAAGATCAGTAATCCTATTATGAAGGCCTCTAATTACTTCTTAAAGGCCCCACCTCCAAATACCATGATATTGAAGGCAGAGCTTCCATGTTGAAATTTGGGGAGACAGGCTGGAGGTACAGCTCAGTGATCCCCAGAGTTCAGTCCCCAGTAGCATTAAAAATGGAGGAGACATGAACATAAGTCCACAGCACACTCAAGCCTTCTAAGAAAATAGCTCAGTAATTTAGCAATGGATTTTATGTTGGTATTTGCAACTACAAGTCTTAACTCCTAGTAATGACTTATATAGGGGTATGTGTGTATGTGGGTGTGGGTGTCAATTTGTTTAACCGTGGTGTGGGCCCACATATGACTTGGTGTGCTTGTGAAGATCAGAGGACAACCTTGAGTGTCAGTGCTGGCTTTCCTCCTCATTTGAGACAGTGTCTTTTGTTGTTTGATGCTGCATAGGCCAGGCTGGTTGGCCTGTGAACTCCCAGGGTTCCTCCTGTCTCTTGTTTTAAGATTACACATGTGTGTTGCCATGTATGGCTTTATGTGAATTCTGGGGATCTTAACTCATATCTGCATTAGCTTCCCAAGTGCTGAGATTATAGGTGTGTGCCACCACACCCAGCTTCATTTTTAAGAAGAAATTTAAATGCATTTATTTATTTTATGTATGTACATGTTTTGCTTGTATGTATGTCTGTCTGTGTACCATGTGCATTCCTGGTGCCCAAGGAAGGTGTTGGATCCCTTGGAACTGGAGTTATAGACAGCTGTGAGTTGCCATGTAGGAGCTGGGAATCAGACCTGGGTCCTCCGCAGGAGCAACAAGCTCTTAACTACTAAGCCATTTTTCCAATCCCCCAATTTCATTTATACATTTTCCACTGTATGCTTATGGACAAGGTGATTTTACTCTTATTAGATGTATAATTTGAGCTTATTTGTTGTGGGTTCAGGTCTTCTGTATTTCTAGTTTTATGTATTTTGGTACATGTACATGTGTATGTATGTGCTGGTGCATGTGTGTGGGTGCACATACACATGTATGTGCCTATGGAAGCCTAAGAACATCCTTGGGTGTCATTCCTCAGGCATCATCCACACACACACCCTGTTTTGAGACATTCAAGTGCCCTAGAATTCTCCAGTTATGCTAGGCAGTGGGCCAGTCTGCCTGTCACTGACTGCAGTGCTGGGGTGATAAGCTTACACCACCACAGCCAACTTTTTACATAACTGCTGGGGGTTGAACTCAGGTCCCTGTGCTAGAATTATCCTTTTTCCCCCTCTGAGGCCCTTTTGCGTTCTGGTACATGGATTGTTTTGGTTTTCCTGTTTGAGGTAGGATCTTGCTATTTAATATAGGCTGGACCTGGATATTCTCCTGCAACAGCCTATTTATTTCATGCCCATATGTGTGTGTATGGCTTTACCAACTAATCCATCCCTCCAATCCTGCA